>NW_013563230.1:0-79893 GCF_000968595.1 Rasamsonia emersonii CBS 393.64
CAAGGAGATCGTGGTCAGCTCCTTCCAGGCGATTGTATTGTTGCTGTTCAACGATGTCCCTGAAGGGGAAACTCTGAGCTATACCCAGATCAGAGAAGCAACAGGCCTATGTAAGCTCCTTTTTTTTTGTCCCGGTTGATATGCTTGATGATGATCGTATGCTAACTCGGTCATAGCTGATCGCGAGTTGACGAGGACGCTCCAGTCGCTGGCGTGTGCCAAGTACCGGGTCCTTACGAAGAAGCCCAAGGGCAAGGATGTCAACGAAACGGACGTCTTTGCCTACAACGCGAACTTTTCAGACCCAAAGATGCGGATTAAAATCAACCAGATCCAGCTGAAGGAGACCAAGGAGGAGAACAAGAGCACGCACGAGCGGGTAGCCGCCGACCGACACTACGAGACGCAGGCGGCGATTGTACGGATCATGAAGGCTCGCAAGACCATCACACACGCGGAGCTCGTGGCGGAGGTGATCAAGGCGACACGCAGCCGGGGTGTTCTTGAGCCAGCGGAGATTAAGAAGAACATCGAGAAGTCAGTCACCCGCATTCCTTTCTCCATCAACACTTTTCATTCACTGCGCGTCGGATATTATTTTACGGTGCATTGACTAACTCTGTGTACAGGCTAATCGAGAAGGATTACATGGAGCGTGAGGAAGGAAACCGGTATAGTTACCTAGCATAGAAGATTCTTGAGATACTTCCGGTCAATGATTATAAACGCACGACTTGGTTAAGGACATATAGAAACACGACAGAAATGACATGCTTGTCATGTATTTAGGCACTAGCATTATTAACAAATGTAACTACATCTACATCATATTTCCCAACCCCGCAATACGGAGTAATGCTTTGCTGGAACGAAACGAACAACGAACAAGGAACTCGGCCGGGAGACCCGAGACGAAAGGCCCTCCTCTCCCCCCATCGGAGCACATCCGAGTCCAGCACCGGCACACGGGGCACCGGGAGGTCTGGGCGCCGCGGCAGTCAGCGTGCCCTCCGGCCCCTCCCCCTCATACCGGGAACTCCTCCGTCAAGGCCTGTTGATGCCCGACATCTTCAGACTCCAGTGCTCGTTGCCGGTCGTCGGCGATTAAGCGATGTCTCAGAGATCTCGTGTGAGATTAAGTAGGTTCTAGAATCTTTTTTTCTTATTTTCGGGAGTCGAAGAGATGCACTACACTGTCATCTATTATTATTATCTGTGCGCAATCATGCTCTGAGTCTCGGACTCTATTAGCAGACTTACGCAGATTAATATTAGTATAGTATCCATACAGGAAAAATACATCTCATCTCAATGGTTAGAGATACCTTATTGTTTGCTGCAGCCAACTACACTGTTTGATTGGAACAATTGTTGACGAATGCGCCGGTCAATAATCTACTCTGTACGGAGTATATAGTCGCCATATCTTATTGGAAGTCCTCGTACTGCGGAGGAGCGGGGGAGTAGTGAGACGGGAACCTAAGTTTAAAACAGACATTCCGCTCATGGCCTTTTTTTTTAACCTTGGGTTTATGCTAGCCAATTGTCACTCAAAATTTTGACATATTGGTTGAACAATGTTATCATGAATACCAGGTGTCGCCACCTACGCTTATGATTATTAGTTAAATGGCTATTAGTTAAATGGCAAGGATTACAGGATGACGTGCTTTCATTCCCGGTCCTTGGCCGGGCAGTGGGTACAGACCACATACGCAGTTACTACAGTTAGAATCTACTCATCTATGCTCTCTCATCATTAAAACAATCGAATCTGCTTGCCTCTGCTTTTGAAGAGAGTTTATGTCGTTGTAGAGGGGTAATTCTAGAAACGTCAGATTTCAATACATCGGCGTCACGAACCCACCAATGAAACGGGCTCCCGGGCCTCTGGAGACCCTGGCCGAGATTCCAAGCTAGTATACAGTAGTGCCAGTGCTCAGTCATCTGATTCCAAAGACGATCACAGACTAGAAGAAAAAAAGTAGAACGAGAACCTAGCCAGCTAGCGACAAATGGTGACCGGAACGAACGTTCGAGCAGGACCCCTGGAAGTTAACTAGAGCAATGCCCCCTAGAGGTAGGTTTCTAAGGGGGTCACGTTGCTGTCAGCTGGCAGACGGGATTCCCGAAAACAGAAAGCCGAAGCGGTCAATGGAGGGCGTTCCGAGTCCAGAACTTCCGGACGGGACCCGGCCTCGATCGAAATTCGAACAGGAGCTCCTCCTACGGAGTACGGAGTAGTAGATAGCGGGCGGAGCTGCGGAGTAAGGATGGGGACGGTTGATTATTGATAGAGGGAAAAACTGTTCATGTGAGCAAGAAAAAAATCAAATCAAACAAAATCCTCCCGGACGGAGTAAGGCCCGGGAGGACTGAATGCGCTGGAAGAAGCCAGCTAGCTAGGTATTTAACGCGCCATTACTGCCTCTCTTTCTCTCTCGCTCGCTCTCTCGTTCTTGACCATTGCTTTGCTTGACTCCTATAAAATTGGCGATTCTTCTTCCTTTTCTCCTCTTACTCTTGTCCCGTGCGGCTGGCTATAATTCCTAATTCTTAATAACACTCTTACCCTCTTACCCTCTTATTCCTCCTCTTCTTCTTTTTCTCAGCCAGCAGCCTGAACTCGTCGCATCTGTGACAGCATCCAAGTAAACTGTAAGTTGTTGGCTTTTTGTCCTTCTATCGTTGTCTTCCTTATCGGTCTCGAATCGGGGCCAGCACGTGCTCGGGCAGTCGGGCGCTCCTTCCATTCTCAGCCATCCCCACACTCTCCAGGACCTGCATCGCACCTTCTCCCTGCTTCCTATCCAGCGTTCACGGCGACTTCCTTCTACAACGGTGGCCATTGTCAAATATTGTTCCCTAATGCTCCTCTTGTCCTCCATACGGAGAATACATGCTTGTCTCCCCCCACACATCTCGTGCGACCCCCACGCTCTGAGGTCGCCCCCACGTCCGGCACGCACTTGCCTCGTCCTACGCTCCGACCATGATTGTATATCCCGCAAATCAATGCTGGCAGCTTGGGATCGGAGGAAAGCGGGTCTGGAAGCTTGCATGGAACGTATTTAGCCGCTGCTGCAACTGCGCGTCAGCATCTGTGCCTGGGCTGTGCTGCTCTGATTCGCCAACCGTGCAACAACCCCGCTGACAGAGGCCAGATCCAGGTTCCCCACCTCGCGCTCCCCGCCATCCAGTCCGGTGGATAGCCCGACGGCAAACGCTATTTCCCCCAGGGTCGCCCGCAGCTCTCCGTTTACCTTTTCTCCCCGGACTTTCTCTCGCTCGCGACTTGTATATATCATTGTCATCCTGTCATTTCCCATCGGCCGTTTCTGGAGCGAATCCGCTCAGATCCTACAGAATACCCCTCGCTCGGAGAGAGAAACTGCAGGACCGCGTTACGTCATAAGTCCGATACGTCATTTTCTATATACATTCATTCGCCATGCAGAGTAGGTTCACCCCAAAGTTTATATTGAAGCTGGATATCTTTTTCTTTGACCCTCATATCCGGTGTATTCTGTTGGTATTGAAAAAGAAAAATTCAAAAATTCAAGAATGGGACAAAATGGACGGAAGAGAAAAAACAGTAAACAAAAGACAAATATGCTAACAACCATGGCAAAACAGCGAAACACTTCTTTTCCGACCCCAACAAGCTCGTCCAGGCCGCCCTCCACTCCCTCACCCTCACCAACCCTTCCCTGGCATTCGACTCGGAGAACAAGATCATCTACCGTCGTCCGGATGCCTCCTCTAAATCCAAAGTCGCCGTCATTTCAGGAGGCGGTTCTGGCCATGAACCCGCTTTCGCCGGCTACGTAGGCAAGGGTCTCTTGACGGCTTCAGTCGCCGGATCCATCTTTGCCTCTCCCTCCGCAGAGCAGATCCGCAAGGCTGCCATGGAGTATGTCGACTCCGAGAAGGGCGTCCTCCTCATCCCCATGAAGTACACCGGCGACGTGCTCAACTTTGGTATGGCCGCCGAGAAGGCCAAGGCGGCTGGCATTAAGACCGAGTTTTTCGCCATTGGCGACGACGTCGGAGTGGGCCGTAGCAAGGGTGGTAAAGTTGGTCGACGCGGTATCGGAGGTGGTATCCTGGTCTTGAAGATTGTTGGCGCATTGGCAGAGACTGGGTAGGTGTTCTCAATGTATCTATTGAAACCTTGTCAATTGTTGACTGACTGCTGCTCCCCAGTGCCTCCTTGGAAGATGTCTACCGCATCGCACAGCTGACGACTGACAACATTGTCTCTCTTGGCTCGTCGTTGGAGCATGTCCACATCCCCGGACGTCAAGTCCCCTCGACGGAAGAGCTGCTGCCGGCGGATGAGGTGGAAGTCGGCATGGGCATCCACAACGAGCCTGGTTCCCACCGGATGAAGGGAGCCAGTCTGGAAGACCTGATCAAGACCATGCTCAAGCAGCTCTTGGATGAGAACGACAAGGACCGCGCATTCATCACGCGCAAGCCCGACGACAAATTCGTTCTGCTGATCAACAACCTGGGTGGAGTTAGCACCCTGGAGCTGTCTGGCATCACGGACGAAGTGTCCACACAGCTGGCCAGGGACTACAACATCAAGCCTGTTCGGACGATCCAGGGCACGTTCCTGACCAGTCTCAACGGCCTGGGCTTCAGCATCTCGCTCCTCAAGCTCGTCGACACCGGTCTCGGTCCAGGCAAGTCCTTGCTGGAGCTGCTGGATGCCCCGGCTGAGGCTGTTGGCTGGGCGGCTCCAATCCAGACGTCCACCTGGGACAACCACAGCTCCGACGCACCTGTGCAGCAGGTGAAAAAGACTGTCGTTGCCGAGGAGCAGCCAAGCAACTTGAAGGGTAAGCTTGGAGATCTTTAGAGACCTTTTTTTTTCCAAGATTCGCAGCTAATTTTGTCGTCAAACAGTCGACCCTGCCCTCCTGAAGAAGAGCCTGTCTGCTGGACTGCAACGCATGATTGCGGCCGAGCCTCAGGTAACCCATTACGACACCATCGTCGGCGACGGCGACTGCGGTGTGGGCCTCAAGCGCGGTGCCGAGGCCGTCCTGTCGCTGCTCGAGAAGGGCGACCTGGGCGACGACCCCGTGGTGGCCGTGAACAAGATCGTCAACGTGGTGGAGAACACCATGGACGGCACCTCGGGCGCCATCTACGCCATCTTCCTCAACGCGCTGGCCCACGGCCTGCGCGAGCAGGACAAGGGCACTGCTGCCACCCCCGTAACGGTCGAGACCTGGGCCGCAGCGCTGAAGTACTCTCTGGGCGCGCTGGCAAAGTACACGCCCGCCCAGGTCGGCGACCGCACGCTCATCGACGCCCTCGCGCCCTTCTGCACCAAGCTCGTCGAGACCAAGGATGTCCACGCCGCGGCCAAGGCCGCCCTGGAGGGCACCGAAGCCACCAAGCACCTGAAAGCCAGCCTGGGCCGATCCGTCTACGTGGGCGGCGAGCAGGAATGGCTGGGCAAGATCCCCGACCCCGGTGCGTACGGATTGTCCGAGTTCCTGAGCGGATTAGCGGACAGCCTTTAATAAATCCATACGATAACAATAATTTTTCAATATATAAGCACAAGTAAATAAAATGATTTTTTTGTGTATGTTTGTGTGTATAGTTTTGGATGACACGATGCGATTATGATGAGTTGAGTTCCTTCTCTCGTGTTTGATTTGATTCATTTTGGATTAGGTATTGTCCTGACCGTCTATCTATTATATTATTCTATCTACGTCAATACTCCCTCCACGTGACGAACAATGAATGAATGAATGAATGCATGTAACATAATTTCGATTTTCGATTTCCATTTCCATTTCCATGCTCCGTACTCCGTACATAATATTGTCAGGCTCTCTGTATTTAGCAAGTAATCATGCAAGCAAGTAAATAGCGAAGAGCAATGATATTATTATTCTTTTAGCCATTATTTAATTAAATATGTTTTAATTAAATATGTCTACATGGAATTAAATAATTAATTCGGTTCTGACTTTCCAGTCTTTTTTTTTATTAAATTTTTTTTCCAGATTTTTTTCTTTAATCTTCCCTTTGATCGATCTATGTATGTGGTCTTATTACATTACAGAGCTAGGAATTTTTTGTTTCTTTGCTGCTGAGAAAAAGCAGAAGGGATCGTATCCCCCCTTCTTCCACCACATAACCACATGATAGATAGGATTTGGTTCCATCAGAACGCCAACTTTTTTTTCGCATTTTTTTTTCTCCCTTTTACCCGTTCAATTCCACGCGAGATGTCGAAATGAGAAAAACAATTGAACTCCTTTCTCTCGTTCGTGTGTTGCGCAATAATGTGTCGTAATAGGAGGATGGATGCCGTTCGTGACTTCATAACACGAGTCTGATAGCCGAGACACAGGAAAGAACTGGTTGACGTTCTTGAGAGAAGAAAAGGATGGCATGGTATCAAGATTAGGCCTGGTTGCTTTGTCACGTGACACGAAGCCAGAGCATGATGCCACATTGTGAAGTCATGCTAGGCAGAAGCGGAGAAGATGGATGGGACGAGATGGTATCGGCATGAAGTGTTGCAAATGTTGCTAATACGGAAACACGTTCAGCTGAGCAAGACCAGGATGACCGAATCACCACGCAAGAACCTGAGAGGAACTCGTTAGCATCGCATGCAACAGAACTCTGGATCGTGGCTAGGAAATAGCTGGTAGGGTAGGGTCATGATGATCAGAAATAAAATAAGCGACAGCAAACGTACATCTTGCTGATGAATCGGTCCTTGTTGACTCCGCGGCCTTTACCACCCTTGGGCTTCTCCGTCCACATCTCCTTGACGTTCTCGAGCACCATGTTGCAGTGGCGATCAAAAGCCTTGACCCGCGCCAGCAGTTTGCGGTTATTTCGGCACGAGATCAGGACCTGTGTGTGGGTGCGGGTGGCCGTCTGCAGCAGCGAGAGGGGGCCTGCTGTAAGCTCATGTTCCTCGACCAGAGCGACCTCATATTCACTAGTAACAAGTGCATTAGTAATTTATCCACGCCAAGAAAAATAATAGTAAATCGCGTGACTGCGAGACTGCCAGAAAAGAATTATGATAGAAGGATGGCGGTTGTAGAATATGCGAATGATATCTGGCATAAAATCGATAACACCGGACATAGCCTGGCCACACAGGAACAGGGGAAAGCGGGGAATGGAGCCAAGTCGGGATGAAGGAACACGTACGTGAGCTCGCTGCGAGGCTTGTTGAGAAGATCTCTGTAAGGTGTCCATGGTTAGCGTCATCTTTCTTCCAACAAGGCTGCGAGATA
The DNA here is from genome assembly GCF_000968595.1 of Rasamsonia emersonii CBS 393.64. Taxonomy (NCBI): domain Eukaryota; kingdom Fungi; phylum Ascomycota; class Eurotiomycetes; order Eurotiales; family Trichocomaceae; genus Rasamsonia; species Rasamsonia emersonii. Next base: position 7,293 of record NW_013563230.1, read on the forward strand.
CCATCGACAAGGGTTGCGCAGTGAGCCTATGACTCATCACTGCGCACAGTCAGGTGAAGACAGGGAGGGGTTACGTAGACACATACTGGATCTTGGTGTCCGACATGGCGAGGTATAAAAGGCGCTGTGGTGCTGGGTTGGGAGCTGCTTGGATCCAAGTCCGTTGCGACTTCGACTGTTCGCTTTTGCAATCGACTGCCAGCCGCGCGGATCGGCCATTGCAGGCTTGGCGCGGACCACGGCCGAACAAGGTCACATGACGAGCGTGTTTGTCGTGTTTGGCGTGCTGCGTTTCCCGAGACCGCGATTGGCTGCGTCACGTCGCGTGCGCAAGACACGCTTCGGCTTCACGAGTTATCATCATTACTTCAAACGAGACTCCTCTCTCTTTCTCTCTCCCAGCCTCCCTCGAGCAATTGATCTTCGCTGCCTTCAGGACGCGGTCGACGCCTGGCCGAGGATTCTTCCTCCTGTCATTCTCCCTCTCATCACTTAAGCAGTTATTTATTCTACCACTCATATTCTCCCTTGCTCGTCGACCTATACAGAGTCCGCGAGAACCCACTTGCATACCAGATCAACATTGGTCCACTCGATACCACCGCAACCTGCGCCTGCATACCCTCCATTCTCCTAGTCGACGGCATTTCTACCTTGCAGATTAGTGCTTAGGGACTCAATATTCACTTTGCAGACGGCTCTTACCGCGATCGGCCAGTTTAACTCGTCCGAACCGATCTTCACCCTTGGGTGGTACGCCTCGCGTAGGATTGTACACGTCAAAAGCAACGGGACCTCCTTAGGACACGTCTACACCTGGATCGACTACTCCCACAATACAAAACCCTCTTATCTCGCCTATATGCTTTTAGGACCCTCAAAGACCTTCGGCTTATGGTGACGGCATCCCAATCAACCTGGTCGCAATGGAAGCTCAGGACGGTATATCCGTCCGCCCTATGAGGTGTACGAACCCCCCTTTCTGCTACGAAAATGACAGAACCCTAAACCGTGCGTTTACAATGTGCAGTGAAGGTGCTCTACACGTTCGATGACGAGAGTAAAACAAACTGCCTTGCCCGATGGCCTCACCTACTCGACGTGCAGACCACGTACCTCGATGAGAAAACACAAATCGGAGTCATTGATCTCAAGACATGTATCCAGGCTATCGTATCTGCCAGGTGTGTTCAGATCCCTATTTCCGTCTTAGGCAGCCGTCATTAACTTTCGATCGTGCACAACAGCCCGGAATTGGTGGCCAAGTTAGGCCAGGATTACACGGTGTACGCCTATGACTACTCAGAGCAGGAGACGCCATTGGTGGGCCAGGGGATGCTGTCATGGGTTCTAGCCTCCGCTTCTCCCTCGTCAAATGAATCTGCCAATCAGTCGAGGCCCATTGTGACCGGGCGTGTCTGCAAGAATGTCTTGGGGCTCTTCTCAAAGGGTGCACAGGAGACCCTGGAGGTCCGGCTTCGACTCGTTCCAGTCCCAACAGTCCTGCAGAGTGAATATCTCGAGAGCATCCAGAAGTACCGGGAGTTGAGCAACATTATCCCCCAGGACTTTGATGCTCAAGCATGGACTACATTCATTAAACAGAACCCCAACTTGTTCGCTTCCGGCAACCGTGCCCAGTTAACAGACCGTCCCAACTCGTCCATGGATCATTCCGGGATCGAGAGGTTTCACCAGCTTCTGAGTGAAAGCTCGACCCCAAGAGAGTTTCCATCCACGAATCGTCCAGACTCACCTTGCCAATCCCCTCTGCCTCCCCCGAGCCGGGGCTCAACTCCGAACGGAGTCCGGCCACCAACTCAGCAGCCACAACAGCAACACCCGCTACCGCACCGGAGGAGAGACAGCGAAGCGTCTTTCCGGCCATCATCTAGGGCTTCCACACGTGAGCCTGAATCTCAACGGCCTCCAGTAGCCGCTGCACGCCGGGGTTCAATGCAGTCTGGGTATGGTAGCGGTGAGGAGTCGATGGAACAGCAGCCGCGCAAGAGAGCAAAACTCTTCAGAGCGGAATGGACAGCGAAAGAGGACATGAACATCGAAAGGCAACCAGGGTCATTGCGTGTGGCAGCCAGCACGGCAGCTTCAGTTCGCATCCATCGTCCAACTCCGAACACCTCGTCCACCAACCAAAACCCCAACAATGAGGAGCCTGTCCGTCCACCTACTCCGATAACTCGCTCGACTGGTGATATTCCCCGCCGGACTCGTCCAGGCCCGAGCCTTCTCCGTGAGTCCTCGAGCCGAAGCAATACATCATATAGGTCTCCATATGCGACAGGCGATGAGCGGCCCTCTACCGAACATCCAGCGACGTCGCCTGACGAAACGCGTTACCAAGGTATCTTTGAGCCACAATTCAACATGCCGTCTTCCCCTCCTGTCATGGACAGTGGGTTCCCCAATCGATCCAGCCCTGCATTGCCACCATTGCCAATGCAGCCCGACTCCGGCTTCATGAGCGCCTCCCTCGAGGAACTCTTGGATGATGATGGCTGCCCAAGGACGAACATGGATGAAGACGCAGGCACGCCCTTGGACGAATGCAGGCGGACGAACTCGAACGAGAATTCGAGAGAGGAGCGCATGGCAGACTCGGCAATCCAAGGAACCTCTCCTGTCAATCCATCTGTTTCGGGGCACCATCACGACAATTTTTTGGCCAGTGATGGAGCGTTCGAAGCACCCGCGAAGGAAACAGCTCCCCCGTCTCTTCCTCCTCCCCGGACGACCACTGGATCCAGACCTTCATCGAGGGCAAGTGTCAGACAGCCACCAAAGCCGTTGGCTCCGGCTCCTATGTCGCAAAGCGAGCTAGAGCAGCTCATGAATTCAATCCCCGCGAGTGATCCTGTATTGCCGCCAAATGGATACCTACAACACTCCAATTCGTGGGCGGGTCCCATGAGTGATCTTCCTTCCGTGAACACGCCAGCACCACAGCCTGTGGAGGAGGGAAAAGTTCGGAGTGGAGCAGGTGCGAGGAGGGTGCGACAGGTTCAGGCGCGTCTTGATCAATGTATCCGGGAGGGACAGATTCCACCATATTGCGAAAACTGTGGTGCCATTGAAACGCCGACATGGAGAAGAGCTTGGTCGAAGGAAATTGATGGCAATGAGCAGGACGCGAACGAATTTGCAAAAGATCCCCTAATGTTGTTCTGGCAGGTTTTGGAGAAGGATGAAGAGGACAGAGTCACCCGATTCAAAATCTACAAGAAGACGCTGGCGGATACGGACAATGACTTTGTCCAGATCCTCCTCTGCAATCGTAAGTTAACTTCATTACATGATTCCCCTCCGTTGTCTATTTTTTGCCTAACGTCGGACTGCAGCTTGCGGTCTGTGGCTCCACAAATTCAAGACCATGCGGCCAGAGAATAAGTGGAACAAACAACCGCCGAAAGACAAGCGAAAGCGGTCTTCACGGAACCGAAAGGGACCGCTCTCCGGCGCCGGCAACACAGCGACGAGGAGCCGTAGCAAGGCCCAGACAAATAAACCTGCAGAATCGTCCCCCGGCCCAACAGACGCGTCATCGCCTGCTGGAGATGATGGGATTACCCCTCGTGCTGAGAACGACAATGAAGACGATGTTCAAGAACCCCCATCAAAGCGGCGGCGTGCGAACAGCGTAGAGCCTCAGAGAACAACGGAAACCGGGCAGGGTCGGTGGGAGGAGCACGACGCGATAGAAGCACTTCGACGGGCTATCCAGTCTAGCCCTGCACGCAATCCTGCATCTCAGAACGCTGAGATGAACGACAATAACCTCACGCCTAAGCCTGTCCGAAGGACCTTGTTTCCAAGTGCTCATGAAGGGCCGTTGAAGACTCTAGGGGACTCACTGACGAATAGTCCGCGACGAAGTCCGCGAATTGCTTCACGAGGTTCCGAGAAAACAGCACAAGACAAGGAAAATCAGGCTCCAGCTACTCGTGATAATCTTGACGGCCTCTTTGAAAGTCCCTCGTTTGAATTCGAACCTCCTTCAACGCCGACTCCCAAGCGGCGAAGCCCTCGCGGAGGGAATTCAACAGAGAAGAGGCTTTCCTTGCCATTCTGTTCCCCAACAGCCCAGAAGGGAAAGGAAGGGAACCCAAACCTTACACCGACCAGACTCGCGATGGAGAAACTCCAGCGCGCACAAGGAACAAGCAGTGCGGCGACCACACCTCGTAGGGAGAGAAACGACAAAGACGGCATTCCGGAACTCCCTTCGCTTGGCGGTACTCCTCGGTCAGGGACCCAGGAAATGATGAATGGCATTATGATGGACATTTTCAATGAAAATGGAGATTCTGTTGGTCAGACTGATTCGCTGTTTAATTTCGAGCCGCCAAAATGTCCCAGCGGTAACTGGGCCGATTGGGAACCGTCCGACTATGTGTCTCCTATCGAATCCGACACGGATGAAAACAGCACTGCGCAGCGGCGGCGGCATAATTCCACGACACGTGATGACTCTGAAGATATTATCAACGCCATCCTATCTGACCCCGATATGCACAAGGGGGACATGCGTAACTCTGAATTCAATTCTCTCCTATTCGGCGGTGATTGTACCGGCCTGGAGTCGGACGCTTTCAGATCTGACAATGGGAACTCTGGTGTGACGGGTCTCGGAGTGACATCGAACACCAACAACCAAAAGGGAGGCGAAGTCGAGGCTTCAGCTTCCTGCAGCAAATGACCACCCCATTCTCTTTCATGACATTACTCATTGACGGCCTTTTTTCTAATATTTTATATTAATTCGGTCTTTTGTTTTTTACAAGCGTCGGTGTTGGATGGTTTAATGCTGCGATTTTGACTTTCGCTTTGATCTTTTTTTTAAGCAGGTATAGAGGGGGGTGTTCCAAGTGTCTTTTCTTTTCAATTTTCCTGCTTACTGTGACGTGACCTGTCTGGAGAGCTCGATTTGTTTCTTTTTATAATGATGCGATGCAGTTGCCATGTTAACTCATTCGAGAGAGGGTCTTGCATGTAGTGTGCATAGAAGACCACCAGCCAACCACACAACCACTTCGTCTACGACGACAGTGACTGCTATTTCTGAAAGAGAGAGAAGTCTGACCAGTTGTCGTTACTTTGCTTAGTTTCCTAGCTGGTTGTCAGATGAAAAGAAATAAAGGCAATAGTTGAAGAGGGATTAATTTAAAAAAGGAATCTACGCAGTAACTCCACACTCACAATCTAAAACGCTTATTTGATTCTTTTCCCCTACTGACTAGATAGATGAGGGTACCTATCTTCTTCAATTCAGAGCAGAACAGCCAAGATGGGAATTGAAATGGAAGAGGTAAAAAGGGAAAAAAACAACGCTCTATCATACAGAATCCCTGAGCATGAAAATGACATGACATGACGCGACATGACATGGCTATGTAGATCCGACGCAAGCCTTCGAAAAAAGCAATACATGCATGGCTTTTTAGACGATTAACAGAGGGTGTGTATACCATATACCCTCTAGAGGTTCATGCTTGATCTTCGCCTTTACCTTCGTCTTTTTTATTTCCCTCCCTCGGAAATCTGATGGACGTACAGTACAACTCCCAATCCCCAGTAGTAAGTAATAATAACACAACTGCAGAGATCGCTTTTTTCTTATTTCCATCAAAACGGCATTTCATTAATAACCAGCGTCGTAAAAGATCTCTTTGTGTCGGTGAGTCGCGTCGACGACGTATTCGTAGATTTTGTAATCTGCACAGACAGAAGAAATTATTGAGTTAGTCTTTTGCTTTCTGTTGCATCTTCTGCTGCTGCTGTGAAAGCATCTGATGAGAGAGGGAGGAGAGAGATGGAAAGAAGAAGTGCAGTACATACCACAATTAGCAGGGTTACCCCAATCGATCGATCCCAGGACACGCAGGCCGAGACCCTGTAAGAAATATGTCCATGTCAGACTCTTTTTTCTCCCCTGCTTCCTATGTTGGACATGTTCGAAAATTCTCCAACTCACCTGTCCGCCGTCCAGCTCAGTCACCTTCCCCACCACCTCAACCAGCTTCCCCATCTGCAGATGCGAATCCGGCTTCAGCAACAGCGTCACGTCGCCGTGGTTTCCGCATGTGATTGTCGCCGTCTCGCCGCGGAGGGCCGTCACGGTCCCGAGTAACCGCACTGTCTGGGTCGATGGCCGCGGGCCGCCACCGCTGCTCGAGGGGTGGAAGGCGTGGAGGTGAGAGGGGAGGACGCGTGGGGTTTGGAGGGACATGATGTGTTAACAATTCCTTGGCGTCGGTTTAATTAAGCAGTTTTGGCTTGAGGGTATGCTTGGACGTATTGCAGCCCGTTTGCTCGCGCGAGTTATCTATCGTATTCAACTTGAGATTTTCTTTGACGGACGACAGACGAACCAAGGAAAGGAAGAGAAACGGGCAAACAAAAAAATAGATCAAGACAGAAATGATACGTTCTTATTGCTCGAATAAGAACAAAAGAAGAAATTCAGGGCGTGCGACTAGATTCGTCTTCATATGGAGACCCAACAATTACTGAACGAGCGGGGTTCCCGCAATTGATTGTTGGTCGCGTCCGCGTAGACGCGTTATCACGTGCTCGGTGGGTGTTACTTTGCCGTATTAGGAAATATCTCTATACAGCGAACCTATGCGAATTGTTTCAAAATGCCGTTGAAAAAGGGAATGCTTTATCGACTTTGAGAATAGATATATGGAGAGAAAAAAAGAGGGAGAAAGGGAATTCCTGACCTGTAAGGTGAGTGGCAGCGATATCGATCACGTGACCAGAAGCTCTGCGCCAAAAGAAGCAAAGATAATCGACAGGCAGAGCTCCGCTCCCGACAGAGAGCGGCGAACAAAACCCAGTACGTGAGAAAGCCACCATTTGCGCACCAACAAAGGATCAAAATAGTGCTGTCAACACATTTGGGGAGACTGGAGTTTATCACCACAAATTTGAGATTTGAGTCGTTAAGTTAGACCGCGCCCGTCGCGGTCTTCAACGCCGTCAACATGCCTCCCCAATTTCCATCCACCCACCGCGGCATGACCGCGAATCCCTCCAGGCCTGTCCAGCGCTACCGTCCTGGGAAAGCGCCTGCTGAGGAGCCGTCCTCCGACGATGAATACGAAGACGATATCCAAGCCGAGGAAGAGGAACGACGAAAACAGGAGAAAGCGCAGCGGCGACAGCAGCAGCAGCAGCAAAGGCGGCCAGCCCCCAAAGCCACCTCATTTCCAAGTTCTGCTACCGGAACGATTACAAAGGGTGTCCAGGATGTTAAAATCGAAGAAGAAGATGACGACGAAGAGGGATTCGTGACGGAGGAGGAAATCGAGGAGGAACCTACGAAAGCGCCTAAGCCGGTGGCAGTTCAGAAACCGACTACTGCTGCCCCTAAACCGGAGAGTGAAGAAGAAGAGGAGGAAGAGGAAGAGGAAGAGAGTGAGGAAGAAGAAAGCTCGGAAGACGAAGCTCCGAAGAGGGTTCTTCTTCGACCTACGTTTATCAAGAAGGATAAACGAAAAGAAGCAGCGGAAAATGCTGCCAATGGATCGGCAACAGCTGGTTCAGCCCTCACCGCGGACTCTGCAGCTGAGGCAGAAGCGCGACGAGCGCAGCGGCAAGAAAAGGCCGACATGCTTATTCGAGAACAGCTCGAGAAGGAGGCTATAGCCCGGACCGCTGCAAAGAAAGCTTGGGACGAGGACGACCCGATTGCTGGAGAGGAGGATGCACTCGACGACCGTGACGGGCTGGACCCGGAAGCGGAATACGCAGCCTGGAAGCTCCGAGAGCTGAAGCGGATAAAGCGCCAGCGTGAAGCGATCGAAGCTGCTGAGAAGGAGCGAGAAGAGATCGAGCGAAGACGAAACCTCACTGCCGAGGAACGAGAGCGCGAAGACCGCGAGTTCCTCGAGAAGCAGAAGGAAGAACGGGAAGCCACTCGTGGCCAGGCCGGATTCATGCAGCGCTACTTTCACAAGGGTGCTTTCTTCCGGGACGAGCTCGAGCGGGAAGGCTTGGACAAGAGGAATCCCATGGGTGCCAAGTTCGTGGACGATGTCAACCGGGAAACGTTGCCGCAATACATGCAGATCCGTGATATGACCAAACTGGGAAGGAAAGGACGGACGAAATACAAGGATCTCCGAACAGAAGACACGGGACGCTGGGGCGAGGGCTTATTAGACATCCCGCCGAGGAGGAACCGGAACGAAAAGCCCCTTGGTGTAACCGACGAGCGATTCCTACCAGATCACCGCCGGGACGATCGCAACAAAGGTCCTACCGGCGCCAATGCCAGTGCCGTCCGAGATCGACGTCGGTCACGATCCCGATCAGAGTCACGGCCACGACGGAGGTCGAGGTCCCGATCCTACTCTCCCAGACGAGACCGCTACAGCGAGAAGAGCAGGTTCAGAGACGACGACCGAAGAGATTCACGTTACGACGATCGGGATCGTGATCGTGATCGAGACAGGTACCGGGACGACGACCGGCGGAAAGACCGCTACGCAGACCGATACCGCGACGATGAGCGGAGTCACAGGAAACGAAGCCCTTCGCCTTACGCTGACCGGGACAAACGCCGGCGAGTAGAGAGCGTTTCTCCTGCACGATAAGTTCGGATTACCACAAAAGATGCGCATATGCATGCATGGTTGGTTTTTCCTTTTCTTAGGAGTTTGGGGGGTATATCCAAAAAAAAGAAATGGGTTCATATTATACACATGCTTGGGAAGAAACGATTCTTTATTATGATTATTATTAGGGTTTTGTAAATGATATATTATATGCACGAAACTTGTCTCGATTGATGGAATTGAATCGAGATTAAATAATTAATCAGGTTGAGGTCCGTAATAATCCATATACATACAGACATGCATAAATAATACATACATAAATAAATACCCCATTGACATGACTTCCATATGGACGAAAGTAGACATGAAGAAGGATCATTCGGTGACCTGACCAGGATTAATTAACTCCAAGGAATCCTCCGTCCAATTCTATTCTCTCTCTTGCTCTCGCCGTGAATGCCAGGAGGGAAGATAATCATGATGATACTCGTTCCGTTTCAGCAATAGTAGGATTAGGATGACAGTCACGTCACCACATCCACATGTCATTGTCATGCAGTACTTATTGTATTCTTCCTGCCTCTGTCTTGCTCTGTGTAAGCTGGTCTCTTTTTTCGTATTTCTTAGCGCAGAGCGTGTCGTGATGAAGTCGAGAAATCTGGACGAGAGAGGGGGAGAGAGAGATCATTCTTTGAAAGTTATCAATTTATCTTGGCGATTAAACTTGGTTTGTTTTGTTTTGTTTTTTTATTTTTATTTCACTCCCGCCCTCTCGAGGAGGTTCTCCCTCTCCATCACCGAGTCCCCGAACCGGATCAGAAAGACCGTCCGGCCGGGCCACATCTCCGTGCCTTGATTGTGCGCCGTGACCTTGGCCTCGAAGCCGCAGCCGTCGCAGACGCCCTCGATGATGCCCGCGACAAAGGCGGCGCAGTTGAGCATGCTCATCTCCTTGGGCACGCTGATGTAGGTGTTGACGAGCGGGTCGTTGTCCGTGATCATGTACTCGTTTGGCGTTTGCGGGGAGACGGAGTGCTCGAGGGCGTCGGCCGGCCGGTTGAAGAGCAGACGCCAGAGCGGGCCGTGGATGAGATGCAGCAGCGGGAGGATACGGAGGGGTCGGTTTGGCGGGGAGGATGAGGTCGACGAGGACGAGAGCGCCGACGACGATGACGACGTCGTGGAGCGGTAGAAGAGGAGATCTAGCAGGCGGAGACCGAGGGGGTAGCCTTGTTCGTTTAATCTAAAATCAAAAAACATCGTCAGCACAATCGTATCCAGCGAAGTAAGGGAAAGAGAAAAAGACTCACCGTCTCTCCAAATCCTGTATGCCTGTCACCCTCCGCTGCGCATATGTCACCATCTCCGCAAAGATGTACGCGAAACTGGCCCGACTCAACTCCGCATTGCGACTTCGGTTGAGATGTCGATCATAGATGGTCTTGCGGTTCGACGGTAATCGCAGACCCGTGCCGGGCTGCTGAATGAGCTGGCTCTGCCGTGTGGATTGTTGTTGCTGCTGTTGCTCGTACTGCTGCTGTTTCTCTGTAGCATTGGAGGCGGTCGTGGCGATCGAGACTGTGGACGGTCGTCTCGCCGGAGAGGCGGATGACGACATGACTGTCGGCCAATCGATTGATTGTTTGTCTATAGCTCTGGCAATTCCTTCGTGCGTTTTTTTGGTTTCAGTTGTATCTGTCTCTTGTAGGAGGTATAGTAATTAGTGTATGTGGTGCTATTCGCGGCGTTATGCCGAGGACGAAGGCAGTGTGGATAACGACGAGATGAGCGAGATAATGCCAATGCTTCAATATCAGGCACGGGATAATCGCGGTAGCAATCTCGAGAGAGGAACTCGGGGGTTTTCTTGTGTTTGCGAAACAATGCGCGAAGGTACAGTTATGCCACGAGGTTACTCCGTCCTGACCAACGCGATCTGACAGCCGTCGGGCACAGTTGGATCCAAACTCCGTCCGGTGGAGCAAACAGCCAGCCATGCACAGCACAGTATCTACTACCTCGCTTCGTCCACACTCGACAGCTTGGACAAAAATTTACTATTACAGTTTACATCTTCGGTGATTCGGCTACAGTTAAAACTTCACGGACGAGATGATTTAGTTTACGAACAAGTATTCGCCAGGCCTACTCGAGTTACTACTGAAAGGAAAATTTCTGAAGATGCAACCCATATGCATTTCATTCGCTGAAATTCGCGATCTGAAATCTTAAAACTATAGACAGGGAGTTCTTTGACGCAATGGCAGAGCTTTGGGCTGTGGTAGTCTCAAGCCTGGCACCTGTGACAGCGAAACACAGCACCAGGTGAGCTACTTTCCATCCACGTAAGAAAAAAGGCCATTAGAACCGAACACAATTGTTTCCACTATATCTCACGTGCTCGATGAGCCGTCACCTCTAGAAGAAAACCTACGTAGAATCTTCCAACATGTTAGCACCTCGTTCAACCCAAACGAGCCGTGAAATGAAGCATCATAAACAAGTGAAAACATGATCAGACATCCAAGGAAGTTTTGCGCACAGAGCACGTCTGGAATGGGTTCGGCAAAGCGACGGCTAGCGTGGAAACTGCGAATGTGGAAATGGAAGTTTCATCATAGGAGTAAAATTTCTGACGAGGGCAGAAAAAAAAAGAAACGAGATAACTCACATTAAAAACTTGGATTATTGTAGGCCATGAGCTAGGCCTACGGTGGTTTGGAAGAGAGAAAAGAAGAAAAAAAGATCACTACCAGATGGGAGGGTTAGTACTCAACAACCTGCAGTCATAAGAAAACAGATTGTAAAATAAATCGTCGTCATCATCAAGTCGAACTGAAGCTAATGGCATATCAAGACATTTTCCTGCTGAAGCCGTCTTCATGTTGACGGTTCCAAGGTGGTTGGAAGTTGGAAAGAAAAAATTTAAAATTTCTGGTGCGGGCGGACCCTTTTATAGCCGCGCGACGGAGAGCTCCCGGGAAACCGCCAAACAGCCCAAACTACATACAGGAAACTTCTAGAGAGCAGGGTCTCCGCTTCTTTCTCCACTGTATGCCAAAGAGAGAATGAAGAGAAGAAAGATGACTTCACGTCAAAGTACATGCATTAGCATATAGCCTTTCCTGCTGACAGCATTACTTCCTGTTGGACACCTTGGGCAAAAATTCTAGACCCATCTCTCTAAGGTTCTATGCAAAGACCCGTGACTTGCTACGTAAAAATGCGAATGCCATATGTCTCGTAAATCCTCGAAATTATTATATCATCACTCATTATTGCACAGTATGCTGTCAATAGAAAGGGCAATCATCTAAACCCCTTCTGTCTTTGCCTTGAATTCCAGTTCAAGGTCTTCGAGATACTTTGCACCCAATCCTCGCTGCGCCGTCCGGGAGGAAGAACATACGCAAAGGGATAGCGAGATGCAGAAACAGTAACGTAGTCGCCCGGATGTAACTCGACCCTATTCCATTGTCAATAAATTGTTCATAGCCGCGATAGAGTACAGAACTAACCGCTCTCGCCCATCAAAGCTCGCCCACGAGGTTGTGCGGGCATCATAAGGCACGCCCATCCGTAAGACCATGGTATCTGGTAATATGATCGGTCGGAACGATAATGTATGAGCACAGATTGCTGTCACGAGGATGACCGGATTCTCTGGATGTGACAGTGAACCACCAGCAGCAAGATTGTAGGCGGTTGATCCAGTAGGTGTCGAGATGCACACTCCGTCGGCCAGGACGGTGGTGAAATGCTCGTCATCTCCGAACAGCTCAATAGACGACATCGCTGGAGCATTCTGTTAGCTCGGAGATGTAACAACCTTAGGAGGTAGTAGTAGGAACCGGTACGTACTCGGGTTTGGACCTCTGTCCACCACTACGTCGTTTAGAATCTCAAAGACCTTGTCGGGTGTATGCGTCAAGGAGTCCCCCACTTCCTCTCCGATCAGTTCCTCCACGAGGTCCCTTTTCGTCCCAGGTTCACCTTCCTTTCGCTGGGGATTGCTCCTCATGACCGTGCATTCGAATCTCAGTCGCAGACTAACAACGACGCCGTCTCGAAAAGCATTTGTAAGTATCTCTTGGTAGTTGTTGAAGTCGAACTTGGTCAGGAAGCCAAGAGACCCGAGAGAAAAAGACAGGACCGGTGGTACAATCCGCTGGAAAAGCCAGCTTGTGTAGAGTACGGTTCCATCGCCGCCCAAGGTGACGACAAAGTCGAACATCTGGGGATGCTCTGATGCGAGCTTGGTATCCCAGTATTTCAACCGGCCAGCGGCTGACGGCTCCTCCTCGATCAGGCCGGCCGCGTTGAAATCCGGATGGTCCTTCAGCCTGTCTTCGACGTAGACAGTATATTTGGTATATCGGTCCTTCGAGAGAAGCCATTGCGTCACCTCCCTCGTCAGTTTGATCAGTGATACGTCGTGCACCTTGGTCACCAGAAAGACGGTCTTGACTGTCAGTCTCAGCTTGATACTGCCCAGCCTTTTCGACAACCTGCGAACATTCCACGCCATGTCGGACAGCTGCCTCTTTGTCAGATGCCGTGAGTGGACGACAGCGGGAGCGCCCTGCTCGGGGAGCCGGCTGGCATGATCGACGACCGACAAACTGTCATTGTCTTCGGGACGGCTCTCGCCCGAGACCAGTCCCTTCTCTCTTACGCTGCTGTCGATATCCTCGAGCGTTTCAGCGGGCGCAACCCATTCACCGTTGAGAAGCGAATGGACGAAGCAGGCGGTGTTCCTGTCGTACGAGTCTGTTCTGCGCTGGTCGATTCTCGGGTCTTCGGACGAGACGAGTGAGGACTTGCGACGATGATTGCTGTCTGGACTGAGAAAGATCTGTCGGGGAAACGAAAGCTGGTCAATTACAGCTGATCGCCGTTTGTTAGGGGAGACTAGGACTTACTTCGAGTTGGTTGTGGGTTTCTGGATCATTGCGCGACTCTCCATGCCACTCCCAATCCGACTCTTGTCAGCCTTGGTCCATTGACGTTACACGTAGAGTAGGACATACAGGATGTTCGGCTGACCGTTGATTGCCACCACTTTCATGTGCCATGGCCGTTAGAGGACCAGGTTTGCTTCGTTGATTTTCGATTGCTATTGCGGGTTCTTGGTCATGATGTTGGGAGCTCTGTTATTCCGACGAAAGGTCTAGACGCGGAAGACTTTTTGGGTGCGGGGATGACGTCGGCAGCATGCCCGCTTCCACGCAGATGGGGAAGCAGAGAGACATGATTCGGCTTTCAGGATTCTCAGCGGCTATGCAGAGAAGTTGTGTGGATTCTGCGTAAACAGGGAGTTGTGAGTGATTTTCTTGTTATGTGTTTTGCGTGTAATTATTCATTCGAACAACTAGGTGTAGGATTGCGGGGCATAGAAATATATAAAATCATAGCATATCAAGAAGCTTCTTGTGATCACCACAAATGGATCGCCACGCCATCAAAAATCGGCGTACTATCACAGAACTATTATTTAAAATGCACCGAAAAGTGACCATTTCTGGACACCGTAGTTTGTAAGACACACTGAGTTGCGTTCTGTTTCGACCTACTGTAGGTACTGCACATATGGATTACCTGAATAGCCAAATAAGTTGTACAGTACACCACAATGATCTAAGATAGACAACGTCACATTTCCACTGGCCACTTTTAATCTGGCCTGAGATATTTGGTACGCACATTAATGTCCGCAAGGCTGCGTACAGGATTGTCTAACGCCGCAGGATACGATTTTCACAGGACTTATCGGAATAGAAAGATGGCCCATGTAATAACGGAAAACATCAGCAGATCAATCAGTCTTACAATGGATGGAAAATATAAAGCTGTTACCAGCACCTAGTTCTGCTTCTTTGTCTACTTTGTCTTTACATGATCATCTTTCCTCTTCTTTTCAACAAGCCATCAACTCAACCGAGCCGAAGGTGAAGATTGAAAAATCCCGAGCGGTTCGGGAATCGCTCGAGGGTCACAATTTGGCGCAGAACTCACATGGTACAGGCAAGGTGGCCGAGTGGTCTAAGGCGTGCGACTCAAGCTAATAGCTTGGACTGCCCAGCAGTCCGGTGTACACACATGGTGTGTGCCCATTCGCATGGGGGAAACTCCGCGCGCGTTCGAATCGCGCCCTTGTCATGACCTTTCTTTTTGCCCTCTTACTGTTTTTTTTGTTGGTTGACCTATCACAACCCAGATCACAACTCAGATACCTTGACTTGATTAAAAATGCCGAATGAAGGTCATATTGATAATCCACTGAGCGTGTATTCCAATATCTTCATCTCCAGCTTTGCACTTTTTCCGGCGCTCGTCTTCCATGCAAAGATAGTCGACACCCTAAGAAGGCAAGTGTGGCCGAGTGGTTAAGGCGGTAGGTGAACCTTCTGCAGCTTGCATCTGCCAACGAATCGCTAACTGAACGTATCAGCTGGATTTAAGCGAATACAAGGTTGAAGTCGGACCCTTTACAGGGGTCCCCTTCGACCTTCCGCTTAGACCCCCAGTGGGGAAACCCGCGCAGGTTCGAACCCTGCCGCTTGCAACTCCTTTCTTTTTACTGTTCTGAAATGCACTCAGACTGGATGTGAAAAGCCCATCAGTCTTATATTCCCTCCAGCATTTCTTTGTACCTCGTAGTCGCCTTCTTCCTTGAGCACAGAGGATGTACCTGTCATGCTACATAAGTGGAATAATTCCGAGCCCCACAATTCCGAAAAGCGGAGGGATGGCCGAGTGGTTAAGGCGATGCACTTAAGTCTTACACAAGTGGTGTAAGCGATGCATTTCACGTAAGTGATCGAGGGTTCGAACCCCTCTCCCTCCATTATTTTTATTTTTCCTTCCCCCCTGTCTCTTTTTCTCTCTCTTCTTAATGACAATCAAGATTGTCCAAGGCAAAGGTTGGATTCGTTTTCGTCCTTTCTTTGTCCCTGTTCTAGACTCAACGCATATCGTCTGGTTGTTGCATAAATGCGAGGATATTCAGATTGCTGTCGGTATCGATAAATCCGTACATCAACCCTTTTTGATGTCTTGCCAGTATTGACGGAATTGATGGGATCTATTCTGTCGATATTCACCATAGAAAGAAAAGAAATTACATTACAACTGCATTTTATGCCCAACAAGTTCATGTCTTGCCACGCTTGAAAAGAAGACAAGGACTACCTAATGGTACCACGTCAGCAGTTTGACCTCTAGCCCTACGTTCTACCCATTATGTACATCTTTATCTCTTCTCTAGATGGGATTCTTACCAAGATTGCTTGATAAACTGGTTGCTGTTTTCGAGGGTATATCTCATTCGACCTGGGCCTGCATTCTCTCTGGATTACCAAGCTGGACAGTCTTATATCGACCCCTTAATTGTTACCTCTCTTCTGCCTCCTGGAGACTTCCTCCCAAATCCTTTTTTCCTAATGAGAGATCCCTCGTTCCGGTTCTTACCTCTGGTGCCATGATATTTCTGTACGGGATGTCCCGTCAGGTTTCAGACCATCGCCGGACGGACCCGTCACAGAAGACAGCTTAGATTTTAAAACCGATTGACTTCCAGAACTCGCTGCCTCGGAAGCAGCTCGCAGCCGTCCACTGCTTTTGTCGTCCTAGTGCCTGACTGAGCTGCTATATCGGTTAATCTCATACAAAGAATATGCTGAACATCCGAGACAGTAGGCTCGTTGCATCCGCCCAATCTATTAGGAAAACGGTCATGATATTGCTACCTTCTGCGATGATTTCTATAGCTTCAGCTTGACTGTTCATTGTGTCCTTAGTCGGAGACCGGATTTCGCCGTCAGAATAGCTTCTACATTATTTGGTCAGCTGCGTGGTCCCAGGGCTTGTGGCGATCTTGCTCCGTCATAAACAATATACGAGGATAAAAGCACCGGGAAAACCCGTAGCTGCGAGATGTAAACAAAGAAGGGTTCTCTATACGCTGACTGGAGACTACAGGCCCTCTCTTTCATTCACTGATCGACGACTTTGGCTTATATGCCAACACTTTCTCGCTAAGAGTTATCTCAGAGGCTTCTCAATTTGACTATCATACTCATACACATCACTCACTCCTCCTGGGGTCTAGCTTCAATCGATTTCTTCATCTCTACTCATTAACAGCCATCTGAGAAAGCAGCAATGTCCTTCAACCCAGACAGTCAATGGTGCACCGTCTGCGGATCGAACGCCCATAGAACAAAAGAATGTCCCGAGTCCTTCTGCAACTATTGCAAGGAGCAAGGCCATTTCATAAAGCATTGTCCACGACTTTCACCCTGCGGGAACTGTGGAAAGAAGGGCCATCGAACCGAAAACTGCAGAAATCCCACTGCACCGTTTCACTCTCAGCAGTCAGGTAGTGGATTTGTACCCTGGACTGAACAGACAGCGGCCAAATACCCGATACAGCCCATTGCTACACGCTCTGTGCCCGTTCTGAAAACAACTGTCGATGCAGGAACTGTTCCATCCAAACCTGAGGACGTAGCCAAAGGCGATGAAGTACGTTGCTGGATATTATTTCATGCTCAGGCAATATCTGACAGATCCAGGCATCTAATACCGCTCAGCCGTCTGCTTGATTCTGAACTCGATAGCGTTGTGCCTGGCCACTACGCCGGTGTAAAGCATTTCCTATGACGCTTGTCACAAGGGAGATGCTAGCAAGCATAAGTTTTTATGTTCAGACTTTACAAGGTAAGCTGGTGACTACAAAATTGTATGTCTGGGCATCCACTTCTCTTCATTACAAATCTCCACTTTTAGTATACGAAACTAACAGGATATATACAGACTAGGCGATATCCGTTCGAAACAGTCCGGACATTTAAATTCTTGTCTAGAAAAATAGCGGGATCCTCGACCATAGCAAAAATAACAGACTGGTGAGATTCATCACCGGAGGAGGTATACTGAAGGTACTGACTGTTCTCACTGAGAGAGGAAAGGCGTTTGTCTATAGATACAGATACAGACACAGATTGACAATCCACCAAACTCCATTGACCCATGAAGTTCTACCAGCACTACACAGATCTATCTGACTTGCAAATCTAGCGGCCAACCGAGCAGGCGAAGGGGACAGGCAGAATCAGATGGAGCGTGGAATGAAAATGCTTATTGCTTTGGGCTTGATTGATTCCTGCTGATTTGAGCCTCTTGCACTATCAATTTTTTTTTGGCCAAAAGTCTTGTTAATTTTAACTTCGGGATTCTTAGTATTAGCTAGTCGTCAAAAAGTGTAAAAAAAATGTCTTGATTGTTTACCTGTTCCCTAGGTGGATTTCCCACGTATATGTATATCATAGATATAAGATCTTATAAGGCATTTTGCTTTGCCTGCTATTTCTTGAAGGGCTCAGTTATAATTGCTGCTTACTCCTATGTAGCTATCCTTTATCCTGACGATAGTGTAGTGGTGACATTCGGTATATTCGATATTCGAACTTCCTCCTCCAAGCCTTGATTCTTTTTTTTTTCTGTTGGATTCAGGGTGATAGTTCCAAAATGAAAGCGTTCTCACCGTGAAGTGAAGCCCGCTAGCGGTTAGTCAGTCAGTTATTCGAGATGATAACGAAAGAGAATGGAATCATATCATGTCATATCGAGTCGACCATTTCAGACAAATTTCTTAAAGGCTTATAGTTATAATCACCTAGAGAATATATTTCCTCAAGATTACATATGATCTTCCGTAACAAATCAGTCAGTTGTCTTCTAGTCTAGCTAAGCTAGAGGGATCTCTATCTAAGTATTTCTTTGACTTGACTCGAATAGATAGATCGTCTGTCTCCCATCATCCCTGTCGACAGAACGATCTGCACTCAGCTCGGAAACGATGACCGAAACTGGGTTTATTATATAGGTCCGATTTCTCACTGATTCTGATCATTTCTTCTCTGATAGTCCATCAATCGATCGTCTTTCGTCTTGTCAAGCTAGTGTTCGCTGGGTGTTCTGCATCCTGCCGGGTAGATACTAATAGCTTTCAGTCTCCTCTCAAAGTGGACTTTACTACCTATATAGTCAATATTTACTGCTCAGGTAGGGATATTTCTTGATTGCTTTTGGGGAACATCCCCTTCCAAAGCTTGTTAACGATCTATATATAATGAAATGAAAGATCGCATACAGAGAACATACGAATTCGATCCATTTTTTTCAACGAAGAAATCAGAACGCCTACCTAGTTTGACAGGGCCTAAAGTCGACCTTATTATATATAGTAAGGTCGGAGATTCTCAGAATCACGAAGCCCTATTATGCTGATTTACATGGACATGACATATACATATAAGCCCTGGGCCAAATCTGCCCTGCCAGTGGGCGTTGATATTTTAATTCACGATTATATTCCATCCATATCTACTGCCTTTTGATTGTCTCAAGTGTTTGACAAACAGTATGCTGGTTTTCAAGAGAGAGAAAGGGTTCTTACTTCCTAGACCTTGACGTTGACAAAAGGAGAGAAAGAAAGAAAGAAAGACTATCGCAGTCCTACTCACACTCTCTCACCCTCACCCCCTCTCTCATTCTCTCTCACTTCTCTCTCTGTCTTCTGGATTAATTACTTTCCTTTCTCGGCTATGAACTCAAACTCAAACTCACGACTTTCTTTTTCGAGAAGATTCTCTACACAGTAGTACCTTGTTCCTTGATCAGAATAATTAACTTAGATCATAGTCTTGTCTTGCTCCAGGACAGACAGGTAGTCAGGCAGACAGACAGACAGTAAGTGTCTGCGCCAGCGCTCAGACTCCTCTCCTCTCCTCGTCTCGTCGTCACACCGGAGTCAGTAGCGCGAGATCAGTGCGGTGAGTGATGCTCTGCTCGAGCACTCGCTACTCCCTTACCTATGAATATGAACGAGAGGAAAGGGCAGGCTGACAGAGCAGATGGCTGTAGATTGATTGCTTTTGCTCAGGAGATATGTATGTATGTTGTATGCAGAGATAAATAGGCTGTATGTATGTACTGTACACTGTCCATCCACAGCATCATTCACAGCCCACAGATCTACATAATCCACTTACAGTACCTGCCTACCTAGGTAGGTAGGGAGGTAGGTAGGAATCAAGGATACAGACCATACGGAGTAATAATACTAGTAGTAGGTTCGAGTAAGCATTACCATGCATGGACGTCTGCATGCAGGCCGTTCGTTACGTTGAAACAACGCAGAAACCCACATACTAGCAGTTAGGCTAGGTGCCTAGCCTAGGACTTACAGTAGGATTGGGTACCTAATGAACTCACAGTGCAGATACCATGCGGGCCTGCGTCATCAATAACAACATCATCATTATTCTCCTGAATTCGATTCTTGTGTTAGTATAGATTACTTGATGATTTCTCACAAATACCAAATCAACGTCGATATCATTATCGTCAATCGCAAGTACGAAGTCCTGTGTAGGAAAGTAATATCATACCATATCATGCATGCATGTAGCCCTGCGGAAGCCTGATCCTGCTCCTACGCCATTGGCGTTCGGACGCCTGTACAGTACTAGTCCTACAGTCTCCTCTTTCCTACTGTAGGAACGCAAATACCCCGTAATTAGTACCCGTAGGCTCTGCCAGGCTGGTCAGCTGAACAGCGAAATTTTCTCTTCCGTTTTCACCATGCCGTTTGCGGTCAATGGTAACTTTAATGATAATACGGAGTACAGTACAGATAATGGGGGACAAAAAAAGGCCGATTCTGTCTCGAGAGAAATATTATTATTGACTTAAATCTTAATAGCAGTCCGCTCCGTATTAAGTACCTAGCCTAGGTACTATTAACTCAGCCTAGTACTAGGTACAGTAGGAATTGTGACTTGTGACTGATATGTGGGATAGTCAAACTCACTGTTACCCAGTAGGCCTTCTTTTTGGCCCTTGCTCGCTGATCCTGTATATGCAATGATGCATCATCATCATGCATGGATGGTATCCGCATAGAGGGGCTGAGTCTGACAGGGGTGCTAACTGTCACCGTGCAGGTGTACGGAGTAGGGTGCAATGCAAAGCCGGGAAAAATTACGAGTTGGAAGCAAGGAAACTATTGGTCTGTTCTGCAACCAACGTTCTGGACGGGCTACTCTGTGCTCTGCTTGTCATCATCTCTTCCAGGGATAACTGCATAAGACCCCTGCAAGGATAAGAACGTATCCGTATCTTAACTCCGTACGGCCGGTGGGATCTGGGGACAGCAAGAAAAGGTGTGCCCTGTGCGCCGGAAGTTTGTCGAATGGGCGAATGAGACGCTTGGCTGCAGCCTGCTGCAAATGCTGACTGACCTCAACGGGGGCCAGGATAATAAATCTGTTATTATTGGAGTCTCGGCAGTCGTGCTGGCGTCAATAAGAACATTGAAACGAATGTGACATAACACAACCACAGCAGCTGACAACAAAGCATCCAGCTGGATTGCACATGACTGATTCTTGTGTCCTGCGAGAGTACGGAGCAGAGTGTTGCAGATTGCCGGCGGATCTGAGCAAGTCGGCATTGCCGACGATCCGATGTCGAAACCTCATCAATTGCGCCGTTTGTCTATTAATTAAGACCGGAGAATAACCGAAAGCCGTCTTACGCGGCCATTTTTCAGTCCAGTGTCTTGGTCGGCAACTGAAGGAGAGTTTGGAAAGTACGGATTAGGCAGGCTGAAGAGATTTCCCGGTGGAAAAAAAGTTAGTTCGCAAGGAACAGAGATGGCAAAAAAGTAAAAAAAGAAATTAAATGAGGACGTATCGGGTGCAGGTCTTTGCGGGTGGGGGCTTGGTTGGATTAGGTCGAAGATCAAAAAGAGGACGGCTAAGAAATGATCCTGGAGGAGGCTGGAGGAAGGATCGTATTGTCGGGGGACTGCGACTCGCAGCCGAGCAGCCTGACGAGACAGCTGGTCGAAGCCCGACAGTGCCACCACTGACTACTGTACGGAGTAAGGGAGGCGAGTCACGGGCGGAGGGCCGGATTTGGGGGTGCCTGCGAACTCTGTAACAGGCGAGGGTCGGCCTGTTGGGCCTTGGCTGGGCTGGAAGTGAAGGTGCAACTGTTTTCGCTAGGCATGGGCTGCCATTGGGGCGTCCTGCTGGGTCGTGCCCCGTCAGCGCCCATGATCGCCCGTGGTTAACGGTAATGACTAGCAGCCATCATAACCGCAGTAGCGGCGCTCCCCATTAATTAATCATAATTGCCACCGTGGACTCATGCCCTTGATTTCTGTTGATCTCTGTCGACTTTTTGAATTTAATTAATTTGGCTCGAACACGGAGCAACGTCACCACTGACCTGGTTGGCTCTGTGTCGAACTTCCGAGACTGGTGTGTCTGAAAAGTCTGTCAGGGTCACAGCGAGGGCGAGATCAGCGTCGGAAACTGCTGAACTTTCTTGACTGTGCTGATTCCACAACTCCATCCACCCATCCATCCGTCCGTAACAAGTAGTCGTCACCTGCCATCATTGATTGATTGGTATGATCACAGGAAGATGGAATGATGAGGCTTACACATTCATGCCCATGACCAGACATCTCAAGTTGCAACAAACAAATAATATCCGAATCATCGCATCACAACCCGACGATGCATGTCCATAGAATGCTAGATATTACGTAGCTGGTCGGAGAGCATTGATAGGCCTCGAATAGCCGACAAAGAGAACAATCCGCACGGGCCTATGATGGAGTAGCATCCGGGATACTGGACGGAGTACGGAGTATAGGCCTAGGGTGCGGAATAGAAGGGGAGTGGCTGCTAGGTTGCTGCCTGAGCCCCATGGCCCCCCTATAGCACGTACCTAACTAGTCGTTAAGCGGTACGCAACTCAACCGAGAATGCCAGACAGAGTAATCAAGCCGGTGATCTGACTCAGCCACTGAGACACAACTGCAACGGGCGTTTGTTGAATCGTTGGTGTCACCAGATACAATGGACCGGCCCCTGTCCTCTTGAGATAATATTTCTGAGATTTGCGCTCGAATTACCTAGGTGCCCAGGTACTCCGTACTTAGGTGCTGATTAGTCCACCCCTAACCGCGGGTTCTGGGGCTAGACTGCACAACTTGTTCCTTCATGGGCAATAACTGCCTAGCTACCGGGGCTGGCCCTTTTTGTCATGAGATTATTGAGACCGCCAGGCCGGCTTTAAGATCATTGATCGGCGTCTTTCCCTTCTATTGGTCCTGAAGATCAAGTTTCGATCTTGGCCGTACAGTTGACACTCAAGCCTAACAACGACCGATGACAGCCAAGGATTGACTTAACTGCAAGCAACACTCCAGTCTGGACCACGGAATCTGTCCAGCCTCCAAGGCAGGATTGGTAATATCCCTGATCGCAGTGATCGGCAGCGAAGTCTGAGGCGACTTCTGGGATGAGCTGGACCACCCTACAAGTCATGGAGTCGGTTTCGTCAACGAGTCATGTGGGCAGAGAAACGACAGCTGACGCAGCAAGGGCTCTGATTCCAGTCTCGTTGTTTCCCGATATCATTGCTATACACATGTGGTTGGGATCTGACGCACTGCAAGCGTCGTGCATTTGGCTTCTGCATGTGTGACTTAAACCTTTTCATCAAACTGGACCGTCTTAGAATAGGCGTCCAGACTAAGTTGGGCTATCAATCAAAGGAGGCGTCGGAAAAACCAGATTACGTAGTCCAGTCGATTTCGAGCTGTGACGTTGTCCGTCCATTTTAGTTTTTGAGCAAGGACGGAAAAGGCAGAGCGCAAAGGCTGGCTTGCTTACTCCGAACTGTGGCCAAACGAACTGGGAAGACTCCGTCTCGGACGAGGCCAATGCCAACGCTGCGTCACGCCTGGGGCTCAGAGACCCGCGTGTGCTGTGGGGGCGCTGTATGCTGTGTTCGCCGGACTCCGTATTCAAAAGGATGACATTACCGAACTCTGCTCCGAACTGTGTCGGTTCTTAATCACATTATTATTAAGCTCATTCTCAAAGTCTCGGTTGGCAGCACCAGATTCACTTAGGTGATGGGGTCAAGGTTGAGCGTGGTCACATCGTCCAAAGTATGACTGACATCATTATGATTGACTATCCGTATGGAGGCTGGTTACTTATCGATATTCCCAGAATGGAAGTGATAAGCTGTGGATAAGGGCGCATCTGGCCGAATGCATAAGGCAATCTTCGCGACGCCTTTCGGGGTCGCCTGACGAGTGAGTGAGTTATACGAGTAGAGAGAGTTATCGGAGTGAACCACCGTCTGGCGATTTCTTGAACCTTCAAGGTAACACTAGTTTGTTGAAGTTCGATTGGTGATGATGGTGACTCGGATTGTTTCGAGCTAGAAGGTTCCGTTGTCTGGTGGGCTTTGGTTGTCAAATCTACTCCAACGGCGTTGGCAACAGATTGCAGAGAGACTGTTCTGATGGAGCTGGACTATCAAGGCCATCAGCGTTGCCTATCCAATAATTCTATCCAACAGTGGTTGCCCAGGCACCTGTTGTCAAAGCCTGAAGCTGCTCGCCAACCCCCTGGGGCCATGAGTTGTCGCAGTGGCTCTGTATGTTTTGTAACGTCGATAAAAACGGAGCAGGATCACCACCGGCTATCGGCTCCACAGAGTCCACAGGGCCGACAAAGAAAGGGTTACAAGGGCTGCAAGTGGAGGCTGAAGCAGGCTAGCAGTTGTATCATGTACTCCGTACGCCTGATGCTGCCTCTCGGCTTCCAGTGGTGTGGGCCTGGACGGGCGTTCCGCACGAGAAGGTTGGAGACGGCATGTCAGCTAACCATGTCAGTCCCTTATTACATTACCACTTTGGAGAACGGCGGCGTGAACAATTCCTTTCTTGTCCTGACCGCCTGTGGCGACACTGGTGAGCGCCAGAGCCTGGATCCACTAGGGATGCCGACCGGGTCTTCTGGAAGATTTTAGCCCCTGTACGTACCGGGTCCGGAGCACTATTATCGTGGCTCACCCCGGCAGCGTGTCTGACGCAGCGACTACTCCGTAGAGCATGATATGCACGGAGCAGAAACGTGGAATTATTGAAAAAAAGGGTTATTTGGGATTTTGGGTCTGCTCAAGGATCTCCTGGCTCCGCTGCCGAAGGCTCCAAGGGGGCTGGGGTGGAAAGGACGGAATGAGGGCCTAGAGCTCCGCGAGACTCGGGTGTCAGGCTGGAAGGAATGGACAGGCAGAAGGGTAATGTATGCACGGCTCACCTGTATGATGTATATCGGTGTCCAGCAGTTTGTCGTAGAGACGTGCCGTGAGTCGCGACTCGTGACGGACGGTGGTGAGGCAGGACGGAAGACGGAGCAGCGACACGGTGGCCTTTCGGGTTCTGCACAAGGCATTTTCCGCCGAGGGAAGGCGCATGGGGCATGGACCTGTCACATCGCCGCGCATCTCAGCAGTGGGATCAGATAACCCCACCCTGCCGCTGCAGGTTTTCCTTTCCTGTCGTTTTCTTTTTCATATCAAGGTTCAAACTCAGTCGTGCCTCGAATGAGCCTTGCTGACTCGCAATTTTCTCGAGTTCTGTACGGGACGCCGGCTGAAGTCTGAGGTTGGCCATCCCCGTCGCTAAATAATCATGCTGACCAGTGACCACATCCTAGCGACCTACCATACCTTTTGCTTGTCTTGTGGAATCTTGGCTAGGCGCCAGGGGAAGGGCGATGCGGTGACCCTGGATTCGGTGTCACAGACTCGCAGGTTCCACCACGAAGCCACAACGGAGAAGAGATCGTGTCGTAAATTAGATCCGGACAGCGCTAAGAGCCTTGGACTGACGCCGGTGGCTCGTTCTGCTGATGGCGGCCGGAAGCACGGAGGCACAGAGTTTTCTGAGAGGCCAGGTTATCGAGATCCGCTTCCCAGAGCCCTGGTCGACGACTTCGGCCACAGTCCAGGATCCACCTTTCACTATCCACACTCCACAGTCCGTGTGCCACGCTCTGCGCGCGGATTCTTCCCTGGGGCGTTCCAAAACATGGGGCGCTCTGCAGCTCACGGCCGTGCATAGCGCTAAGCGCCGGGAAGGCACGGGCTTTTTTTTCTTATTTTTTTCTCTGGTCTCGCCCTGGCGCCGTCAACGGGTACCTACAACCCTGTCGCTGCAGCTTAGAGGTAGCCGTTGCCCGTGACCCTTGCGTAACGTTGGACCTTCTGGAGTCTTGCAAAAAAAAATGTGACGCGTGATATTGCGAAGGGGTCGCCTGTGCCCTGTGGACGGAGGAAAGAGATTGAACTGAAATTGCAGATGGATCCGGATCGGGAAGGCTGGCGGCAACTCCAGCGATGACTTCTGCTAGCGGTTCGCCAGTCACCGTTTTCTACTCCGTACTACGACTGCAGCCCCCCCCTTAGGTTTCCCTGTTGCGGAATGGTCGTCAATTGGGACCCGACCACCTTTGAGGCTGCGACGGACGGCAGGCGGGTGAAAGATTCGAGACTCAGGCCGGGCAACTCTGGGTGGCTCTCTTGAGCTCCTTCTTCCCCCAATAATGCCCCATACAGGCTTAAAGACTAAAAGATCCTGGCCAAATTTAGTTCTGCCATGCGTTGTGACCTCGGCCCGCTTAGCCATGGGCCTGTTTTATTTGGCGCCCATACTCTAAACTCTCGCCCTTCCCAGTTCCCACCACCAAGCTCCAACTAGGTAAGCGGTGTAACGTGCGAAGAAGGTTTGGAACTGGAAGGCGATGATTAGCTATGATTCCTGCACCTGGTCCCGAAACAAGGGTCGTATCCCGCTTTACAGAAGCCGCACCGGTTCACTAAACTCGTGTCCGGCTAGTGTCATTTCCATGTCATCCAGCATGTGCTGTTTGAGGGCTCCGCAGATCTGGGGCTGTATCGGCGCATGATGTCTCCTATATGATATCCTCCGGTTACTTTCTCTTTCCGTGATACTCTGTCATAAATTGTAGCCAAATAATTCTGACTCATTTGCGTGTTGCAAAATTAGCCGTTGTTTATTAAATACTGGTCATTCATTCATATCCTCATACTGCCTGACTTCTTATCAGTCCTGATATCTATTGTTTCCAGAAACAGATCTCAACAAGTGTCTTCGTCAGATCATGTAAGGATATCTCCATCGTGGTCATAAGGGTGGCAGCATGGTCAATATACTGACAATGCTGTCTTTAGATCATTTCATAACGGTGTTTCATATGGAGGGCTACTGGCAGCAACAGTCGACATCCGGTTTGGACTGGAATTTGCAACAGCTTCAAACGTACCAGTCGCTCGCGAATGCAAATGAGGTGCTGTCGGGGATTTACAAGAGAAGAGCCTCTCGGGTGACAAAGCCCATCAGCGCTGGCAATAGCCCTCACTCTCTTGCCAGACGGAGGACCATGATGGCTCATAGCCCGGCGCAGTATCAACAGTATCCTGCCGATACCGCTCTTCTGGGTACTTCTCTCCGGCGGAAATCTCGTCCCATGAGTTGGCACCCGTCCTCGAAACACGCCAGCTATCCCCATTACATGATGACGTCCTATCCATCTTGTATGGACTACGGCGCTTGCAAGCAGCTGGGGCACCAGCAGCAGCAGCAACCCACCGAAGCGTTCAGCACGGCATCCATCTACGGGCTTGCTACTCCTGTTTCGCACCTTACCACTGCAGATTCGATTTCGAACTTGTATTTCTCTCCCCTTGACGCAAGCTACGGAACCCCGGTATCCCAGGCGTTCACCTCGTCTGAGACGACGAACATGATGCAGATGGACTCTTTTAGCTGGCCGGCCAGTACGCTTGATAATGCATGTCTACCTTCACAACTATATGGAGACTGGGTGCAAGATGCGCTGTCCGCCGATTGTCCTCTTCCCACAAGCCAGATAGCGGATCTTGGTCAAGAAAGCGTCCCGTCATCTGACGAGTTCACGGCACCCCCTACTCCAGATGTATTTCCTACCCAATTTAAAAACACCTTGGAGCCGCAGTCTGAGCCTACGAAGTCTCAGACTCAAGACGATGAGCTGATTGGAATGGGTCTCTACGACGAGCCCGAAACGATCTCCATGGAGAATAGTCTCCTTGGAGGAAGCAATACAAATCGAGAGACTGCTGGCAAAGGACTCAAATTGGAAGAGACGTTCAGTCCATCTCCGGATAACGACGAAGATGATGAGGAAGAAGGAAAGGAAGATGATACACAGGAGCAAGAGGATGAGAGCCAAGACAATGCAGTCTTAGCCGGAGAGACATAATAGGCTGGATGGCGGAACGATTTGAGGAACAAATGGTTACGATATGATTCGGATGATTATTTACAAACTTGCATAGTATGGGAGTTTTGGGCTTTTTTTTTTCGGCGTACGGGAAATGGGCGATACCCCTGCAGATTAGCGAAGACTGGATTCTTCAAGATTTGGCATTACATATTCGCTCTCCTGTTTTATTAGAATACATAGTTTTAACTGCCAATATATGTAGTCACAGAATAATGCGCAGTTTAAGTGCGCCTGAGTCTTGTGTTACTATGTAAAAGGTTCCAAATCCCGGTTATAGAATACGGAGAAATACTATGAAGGTTGGTCTTCTGCGGTCTGGGCCTTTTCGATTCCTGCCCTGATTTCTCAGGCATCCAGAGTATGGAGTAAAGGTTTTCCCGGAGACCGACCGACAGACAAGTTCAGCCAGCCAGCCTTGTCGCGCCGAAATCTGATTGGCGCCATTACTATTATTATCAACGAACAAAAGCCGCAAGTGCAATGTGAAATTAAAAAAAAAAAGGGACCCGAAAAGATTTTTTTTTAAGAAATGCCAAAGATCGTTTTCACGCCGTGGAAAGACCATTCCGAGCTTCTGGCCGTTCGGAGCCAATTCTACCCTGATCCGCTATCGGGATCGGATTTACGTGCCAATGCATGCCGAACGGTGCGTCTGAGATCCTTAACCTCTGCATGTATCATTATGGGTTGTCTCTTGCTAGGAGTTCGTAATATTGATTATGTGACGCGATCGCGACAATGGGATTAGGTCGAAGCTTGGAAACTGCGAGGCAATCTGCCTCATCCGGTGGAAGCCACGGCCTTGTTGACGGATGCTATTTTGCACGATGATGCGGCTAAGAATTCGATCTTCTCTATTCGAGCTACGTATTCGGCTGCGTTTTGCAGGTAATTCGATTTTCTTTCCTTTTTTTTTGCCTGTGATTTTTTTTTGTTCCACAGGAAGGAATATCTGTTTCTTCTTCTAACATAGCAGTACAGATTTGTGACGGGTCTCGTCGATTCAAAGCTCCATGGCCAGAGAAAGACCATGTTCCAAAGGGCCGTTGACCTAGGACTTCCGGCGTCATTTGTTGAGTTGCGCCATGAGGCTACTCACCGCGAGCTGCCCTCGCTGGTTGTCCTGCGAGGTGCTGCGCAACGGTCGCTGGAATGGCTGTGGGATTATTACTGGGCCAAGATTGACCTTCCCACGGCTGCGCCTTCTGGGAACGTCCCGAAACCTACTTTTCAAGACGACTTTACGGTGATGCAGGCAGAGATTCGGCACAGCTTAGAACCGATGATACAGACTGAGACCGCAGAGCCACCGCGAAAGAAAATCAAGTCCCGGCATACGGCATCTCTCGTCTCTCAGCCACTGGTTTCTATCTGCAGGAATCAAGACCAGGGGGCTTATGTCCTGTCGAGAGTCTTGCTCGAGGAGAATATGCTTGTGCCGAAGGAAAGACAGTGAGTTCTCCCGGAGATCGATCCTACGTACCTTTCCGCTAAGCCAGTGTTCTACAGAATCGAGGCATCCCTCGACAGCACTTTCTCGAAGTGGGATTCTGTATTAGAGTCTATCTCTGAGGGCCACCCGGCTTTCTTGGCTGTTTTGACAGAAGAAATGGTCAATGAGATAGCAGGGCCGGACGACTCAGACGTGAGAAATGATCCGTACAAGGAAGGCATCTACATGTGGCTGGACCACATTCTACAGACCAAGACATGGGAGATTCACAGACGGCGACTCCCTTTGGCGTATCTGCTTGCTACGTGCGAGGATAATCTCAACCATTGGACTAAGTCGCTGATGACACTTCTACGAAACGCTTCCGGTGATGTTGATATACCCCGAATCCGCGAATCTTCACCCGATGAAAATTCTGCAACGGATGCAGAAATGGTGCCCGATTCTCTGGGAGATGACTGGGATGAGCTGAAGGCGTATGGATGGGAGTCGTTGGACAAGTGGACCAGCAGGCCACTGGGGGTTGCTTAGTATTGTAATCGTATTATAAGTAGACTAGTTAATGTCCCTCGTCTTTTATGAAAATTGAGAATTTACATTATTCTGCTTTATTCCTTCAATCCATCACACGTGCACCAGATCATCAGTATATACTACGGAGTTGCTGGCTATCACGTGTTGGTTACATAATATTGCCATCATCCGCATCCAAGCCTGGGAGTGGGAGTGGGATCGGGTTAACATAAACATTTGCGATCCGAACAATAAGAATTGGAAGCTAAGTCCATAGCTCCCCGCATTTCCTATTTATCCATCCATTACGACAGACGAAGATTCCATCTAGCCCATGAATTTTTTGCGAGCTGCTCGACCACAGTGCACTCGAGTTTTTCGTCGGCCGATCAACAACAGACGCACCATGCATATCCAAACGATTCCTATGTGTAGGTGTCACTGCATTTTTCCTCCTCTTTACAATACAATACAATACAAACCTATCATGTGTTCTGATTTCTAATCATCGAATCTCGTGCGTTTCATGCAGGGAAGGGGAAGGGCAATAACTATGCCTACCTCGTCACGGACGAACCGACGAAGGAATCTGTCATTGTCGATCCGGCTAATCCACCTGAGTATGCTGCCTGTCCTTATCTTATTCCAGTGAAGTAAAGTAATAGAGAGAGAAAGCTTGCTAACCGTTATCGCTGACCAGGGTTGCGCCGGTGTTGAAATCCCAGATCGATGCTGGGAAGATCAAGCTGCGTGCGATCATCAACACCCATCAGTATGTTGTGAAGGTCCCGTGATTGTGCTGCAATTATTTTATTGACTGTGAGTCTGTGACAGCCACTGGGATCATGCTGGTGGTAACGATGAGATTGTAAGTGATTGCCCATCGATCTCTCGTAATACAGACCTCACAGACCTGCTGATTTAACTGGTACAGCTCAAACAATTCGGCAAATTGGAGGTGATAGGAGGCAAAGACTGCAAGTCTGTCACCAAGACACCGGCCCACGGTGAGGTGTTCAAGATTGGCGAGTGTATCTCCGCAAAGGCGCTTCATACGCCCTGCCATACGCAGGACAGCATTTGCTTCTTCCTCGAGGACGGAGACCAGCGTGTCGTCTTTACTGGTGACACGCTCTTCACTGGAGGTACGAACATGCATAAACGATAAAAAACAGTCTTTATCTTGTGCTCTGCTAAGATCAACCAGGATGTGGACGATTCTTCGAAGGCGACGCAAAGCAGATGCACAAAGCCTTGAACGAGACGCTCGCGTCTCTGCCGGACGATACAAAAGTCTATGTTCGTGGCACCCTTCCTTCTGCACACGTAATGTACATGTATGACAGAACTGACAGATTGGACAGAGTGGCCATGAATACACCAAGAGCAACGTCAAGTTCCTGCTGACCGTATCACAATCGCCGGCCATCAAGAAGCTCCAGGCTTTCGCCGAGCAGAACGAGAACACACAGGGTGTTCTTACCATTGGAGATGAGAAGGTTAGCAGTTTTTTCCCCCCAGGTTTATTTTTGCAGTGCTAACTCGATTTTCGATATTATTAGCTCCACAACGTCTTTATGAGGGTGAATGTAAGTGCAAACAAAATCAACTACATACAGATAGGAGTGAACTAACCATTTTTTTCCCTTTGTTATTAGGACCCCGAGATCCAGAAAGCAACCGGACGCACAGATCCGGTAGAAGTCATGGCTCGTCTGAGAGAGATGAAGAATGCGATGTAAATAGATACAGCAGCTAATATAAATACGCTGCAAGTGCTCTACCAGAATCCCTCTATCCAGTATACTAGACTCAGATCTACAGGTCTATCGATCTATCTATATAACCAGATCCTGGGCTAGTTAGATATATCGGGCTCAAAAAAAGCAGCAGGAATTGACTAACTAGCTTTTCACGAAAACAACCTTCCCACTAAACAGACCTATTGACATTCATTCAGCACCTGCACTGACAGACTGATTGTATCATATCAAACAAACTCAATTCGCATACTGGCACCCTTCCAATCCATCCATCCATCACCGTGACGTCAGGAGAGGAGTGCCTTTCCTTTTCTTTTTCTTTTTCTCCCATGTTCCTCAATTGAGTGAGTGAATTGGCTTGAATGCAATTAATTGTTCTTCTGGTCTGATTATCTGGAGAGAATCATACCTAGTGAGTGAGTAGCAGACATCTTCCATCTTCCATCTTCTATCTGTTACTCAATATCATACCCTACCTAGATATCTATCTAACCTGACATTTATAAAACGGAAACACGATCGATAGGATAGTTTCAAAACCAAACCATGGCAACAGACCGCGCCGCAGGGTCCGACTTCACAACCAAAAGCCGCATTCTGGACACAGGGGCGTCGATCGTCCAGGACTTCCGCCCCGTCAAGCAGATCTGCGCTTTTCTGAATGCGTTGCACGTCTACGCGTCGGATCCGACGCGCGTCGTGGAGGCGAATCATTACTGTACGCATTTGACGGAGGGTGAGTCTACAACCCCCCTCTCATCTGGGCGACTGATGTTGATACTGATAGACATCCGACAATGCCTTATCTACGACACCTCAAACGCCGGCGCCCGCCTTATCGGGGTCGAATACATGATCTCGCCGCAGCTCTACAACGAGCTGCCCCAGGAGGAGCGCGAGCTGTGGCATTCGCACCTCTACGAGGTCAAGAGCGGCATGCTGATCATGCCGGCGCCGGCGGGCACGCCGCAGATCGTCTGGACGGCCGCCGAGACGGCCGAGATGAAGGACATCATCGGCCTGTACGGCAAGACGTACCACTTCTGGCAGGTCGACCGTGGCGACAAGGTGCCCCTGGGGACGCCCCAGTTGATGGCCAGTCTGATCTCGGACGACATGGCGAACAAGATCCATCCGGGAGGACGGAAGGCGTTGCTGGCGGATCGCGATTCTCGGTTTGGAGTCAACCACGAGGAGAAGGCAGAGACTCGGAAGGACATTCCGGTGCCTGAGAAGCATCCTGGTAAGCAGGCCGAAAAGAAAAAGTTGATAACCACTGATCTAACTGTGATATGTGCCAGATGCGGACGCAATGCTGCGAGGTAGACTGCCATAGACTGGGAGGAGAGTTGGAAAGGAAAGCTCAGGGAGCTGATATCAGCACGAACACGAGCAAAGACAGCGACTGAATTCATATTAATCACTAGTTAACAGACAGTAATTCATAATATAGTCACCATAGAAAAAAAAATCTTGGATGGACTATTTAGATGTCTCCCAACAACTACACCTCAACTCTCAACGCTCCATAATTAAATGGAAGTAAAAGCTGAGTATCGTTAGTGGGAACATGATATTTGATCTTGCTTCTCCGTCCACACTCGCACGTCCTGGTGTTTGATTTCGGCAACGGCAAGCTCTAGCATATAAGAAGCGTACGTATATGCCTGGGGAGGCACATGTTGTGTTAAAAGAGAAGAAACTCAGAAGATACTGTAGGAAACAGAAGGAGACGCGATGCAATATGTTTGTTTCTTCAACGGTGGAAGAGACGAGAGAGAATTGACGCGGATTCAATTGGGGTATCTAATCGAGTAAATAAGAAAAGAAAGGATCCAATGCACAAGCCTGGTAGAGTGGTCTTCTCAGCCCAGCATCTTGAGTCTGAGTCTGACCAGTCATTATGGTTTGTAGACTGATGCCAATGGCAATGGCATTGGCATGCCGTGAACCGGAGTGTGAGAGAAGAATGAAAGAGGGAAAAGGAAAATCGAGGGAAAAAAATTCGTTGACGAGTGCTAGCGAACTCCGCCCACGTGATTGTCTCTCCGCGGGACGGGATTCTGTGCATTCCGCATTGCCATGAACGGTATACTGATCCTATCAAGCAGCAAATCAGCACACTCTCTCAAGAGCATGGGATAGATCCCGTTGCAGAGCTTGGAAACAAAAACTCTCCAAGTCTGCAGACAAGAGAGAAAAATACCAAACATGTCCCGCCTATTCCGCCAAGCGCTCCGGCGTGCTACTCCCGGAGCAGTCCTCCGCCTGACGCTGGACGGCCTGGGCGTCTTCTGCGCCTGCACCCTTGTCTGGGAGCACTTCTTCACCATCCAGCGCAGCGAGGGCCCCTCGATGTACCCGACCTTCAGCACCCGCGGCGACTGGCTCCTCATCTCGCGGCTGCACGACCACGGCAAGGGCATCCAGGTCGGCGACGTCGTGCGTTTCTACCACCCGACCTTCCTCGGCGTCAATGGCGCCAAACGCGTCCTGGGCATGCCGGGCGATTTCGTCTGCAAGGATCCGCCGTTCAGTACGGAGGTTGGCGAGGAGGGGGAGATGATTCAGGTTTGTTTCCAAGAAT
Organism: Rasamsonia emersonii CBS 393.64; assembly: GCF_000968595.1. Taxonomy (NCBI): domain Eukaryota; kingdom Fungi; phylum Ascomycota; class Eurotiomycetes; order Eurotiales; family Trichocomaceae; genus Rasamsonia; species Rasamsonia emersonii. Next base: position 41,423 of record NW_013563230.1, read on the forward strand.
TTAGGTTGCAAACAGTTCTGACCGTTGTCAATCAAAAACTGCTCCAGGTCCCCGAAGGTCACGTCTTTCTTGCCGGTGACAATCTGCCCTGGTCGCGAGACTCGAGAAATTACGGACCCGTGCCTCTGGGCCTGGTCAATGGAAAGATCATCGCCCGAGTCTGGCCACCCTCGAAGATCCAATGGGTGACAAACACCCTGCAACCGGCCCAGTTCTCGGATGAGCACTCGTCGTGAAAGACAGGTGGGGACTGTACGATATATACGTTTATTCTGAGGTATTTGCATTGGCATCAGGCGTTCAGAGTTGGGATGGTTTACAGAAAAAGCGGCATTGTATATATTCATACATAACGATTGTAAAATGACTGTAAAATACAAGCTTTGCAAGAAGAAAGTCGTATAATCTCGTCCAGACGGCATCAGTCCGTTCACCGGAATGACGCCGGATTCCTCCTCTTGTAGGGCAGAGGCTCGACCCTCTTCCTCCGCAGTTCGACATCCGCACCCTCAATTCCAAACTTCGCCATAACTTCGTCGGTGCCCTCATCCCACTGGTTCCGGAACATGTGTGCACCGATCGGCTTCAGATGATACCAGCTCTGCAGAGTCCGCAAACGCATGTGGTCGCGCGAAATTCCCCTCTCCCTGACGGCAGCAATATCCAGGGGCTTTGAATCCTCTTGCTCCAAGACGAGAAGAGACAGGCGGTGGTATGGGCTTCCCTTCTGAGCCGCCGGCGGGAACCAGGGGAGGAGAACCTGGTTCTCTTCGGAAAGGTTGGCCAGGTTGACGCGTGTGTTGGTCGGGGAGATGGGCACGTTGATGGCGAGGAAGTGGCACCGGAAATCGAAGCCATTGGTCTCGACATTCGGAATGTCCGGGTTCATCACGGCGATCGTCACAAGCTTCTCTCCCTTTTCGAAGGACTGGATGTTGAGCTTGGGCGGAGTCACGCTGACCCGGGAGTCCACGAATTCGCCGGGCTGGATGCAACGGCGGCCGAAGTATAGCTTCACATCGACAGTGGGATCGCAATGAGGCAGAACATCAGGGATGACTTTCATCTGCGTGATTCTTTGGATGAGGATCAAACGCCGGTATTCTCGCCATTTCCTGTCTGCCAGATACCGATAAATCGGCTTGTTCATGTCCCCTAAGCAGGATCGTTAGTGTACACAACGTAGCCTCGAATGAACCTAAACTAATTTACCTTGACCGTCCTCAAATTTCTTTTTGACGATGGGGTCATTGATATCTGCGAGGATTTTGAGTCGTTCCAGATGCTTCTCCATTGCGACCAATTTGGACTTTTTCGCTACTTCGCCTCCCATCTCCTCAGCCGGCGTGGCACGAACCCTCGCGATCCTGTCTCGCTCCCGCGCGATCTCCTTGAGCTTCTCCTCCCGGTCTTCCAGCAGCACCTTCCGGGCCTCCTGGAAGCATTGGTAGGGGAGCTGTTCGAAAGGGATGTTGGGACAGGACTGCAGGGCTGCACGACGTCGTCGAGATCCAATTGGCGAGATGCCCTGTTTCAGCAACTTCTTCTCCAGTCGAGGACTGCTCACGAGGGCAGGGTCAGGATTCTTGTAGAAGGGCTCCTTTTTGGGCTCGGTCGCCTGGGCCTCATCGCGAGCAACCGCCGTGGTCTGGAAGGACCGTGCAGACTGCAGTTGGATCACGGGCAGACCTCTGCTGCAAGTCTGCCGAAGACATTGCAGCAGCGGCCTAGAAGCCAGCTCGCAATGGGACATGGCGTAGGCGTGGGTGAGGTTCTGGTGTTGCGGAGGAGCTTCTTGCTGGAGATGCTGGGCGGACATTTTTTCGTCGAGCGCTAGCGCAAATCTGGTCCGCTCCGCGTCCCGGACTCCGACACCCCAATCCTCAACTTTTGCAGCACTGTTGTTGCCATTTCCTCTCCCTGCTATCTCTGCTACACCCGGTTAAGTCAGTTTCTGCTGCTGAGGGTCGCTCGCGATGCCCGGCGGTAGAGCACTTCGGGCGCTGAGGTGGCTCACGCGCAGCACCAATGGCCTTCTCCAGGGGCCTGGGAGCGTGATGGTAGGTCCATGCCATGTCCTTCAAGCAAGCCATTGAATGAATCAGTATTAACTGGATAAAAAAGCGGTGCTTTGCAGCACCGTCATCGCGGACAATGGCCACCGAGGCCCAGGTTTCCCAACAGTCATCCACACCTCCCGTGACCGGTGCCATTGCTTCGGAAGTTGCTGCGATATCCAGACCAGCATGGAGGCCTCCTCCTCCCGTCCAGGCGATGTTGTACTCGTTCCCCTCGATGGAACCCCTTCGTTTTGTCGAATATTCCCCGGAACATCTCTCTATGCCTCTTCGACGTGACATCCTTCACCGAGCCATCGTGTACGAGGGTGACAAGACTCGCCAAGGAACGGCCAGCACGAAATGGAGAGACGAGGTGCATGGCAGTGGTCGAAAACTTTATCCCCAGAAGGGAACTGGTAGGGCACGAGTGGGAGACAAGAAGTCTCCGATTCGCAAAGGAGGTGGTGTCGCCTTTGGTCCTAAACCGCGAGATTTCTCTACGGGGCTCCCGCGGAAGATCTACGATAAGGCGTGGCGGATTGCTCTGAGCTATCGGTTCAGACGGGGGCAGCTGATCATTGTGGACGGCAAGATCTCGCTACCAGAGGGCGCAACTCCTTACTTGATCAAAAACATCTTCAAGAGGAACTCCTGGGGTCACGAACACGGGAGATCCACCCTCATCACAGACGTCAAGGACGACGAGCTGTTTGCGACGGTCAGTGAGGTTTCGGAGCACGCTAAGATCCTGGACCGGGAGGATGTGGATGTGAAGGATCTGCTGGAGACGGGCAGGCTGATCATTGAAAAGAAGGCGTTGGATAAGATTCTGGCCCAGCATTCGAGGGATTTGAGGAAGGAGCCTGCCAAGGCTAAGTACGATTGAGCCATTATGTATAACTACGGGCGAATGGGTTGTGTTTCTCCTTTCGTATTTTGATTTGTACAAAATAGATTACGGTTGCTGAAAGCATGTGTTTACTATGTTTCTGGCAGATGGTCACGAAGCCATAGAATCTTACAACTCTCGTGGTGTGGGTTCAAAGTAGAGGTCAGCTCCATTATATTAGAGAAAGAAACAAGCTCTTATTAGTATCGTCAAGAATTCGCCGACTTCTTTTCGTGCTAATATTTGCCTGTTGCTGCGCTGCCGGTTCCCCGCAAGGAGAGCTGCTGGCTTAGGCTCGGTAAAGGAAAATCAAGCCAGAAAATATTGGCCGAGCCTCCGAGGTCAACCGCAGTCCTAGCGGAGAACTTTTGATTGATATAGCCCGCTGCCATCCCAACGCCATCCCCTCAATCCTCAATAAATTGCACGATCGCTGCTCTGGAAGACGTGCCTCTCTGCATTGATGTTACTACTACGACACTCTTCCTCCCGGTTGCCAACACCGCTGAGCTGGTTCTCGCGGTCTGCCAGAGCGGCAATGCCTTTGCGCGCCAAGGTGAACAACCCAGCTATTGCTGGGCATGCTAGGGTAAGACGAGACGAGAAAGGAAGTACTTACTTGAAGTGACTGTGCTGACTGCTGGCAGTCGTTCTCAGCTCTCCCTGAGATCCCCAAGGAACAGCCTGGCGACGACCCTGATGATGTCCTCTTCAACTCCCTCTACGGTGTCCGATCGATCGAGCTCAATCGGCCCAAGAAGCTCAATTCGTTGAACGCCTCCATGGCGCGGAAGATCATTCCCAGGCTTCTGGTATATATGCTGTCCTCTCACTTTGTCTCCCTCGGGCGAATGCTAAGCAATTGAAACAAAATCACAGGAATGGGAAAAATCTCAACTGGCCAATATCATCATCATCTTGGGCGCTGGAAGCAAGGCTTTCTGCGCTGGTGGAGACGTGACCGCCCTCGCTCAGCAGAATAAGGAGGGCCCCGAGGGTCAGCAGAAATCGGCGGATTACTTCGCGCTCGAATACCAACTGGACCACCTGATTGCGACCTACAGCAAGCCCTACGTGGCCATAATGGACGGGATTACCATGGGTGGCGGCGTGGGCTTGAGCGTGCATGCTCCATTCCGGATTGCAACCGAGCGCACTGTGTTTGCCATGCCCGAGACCACCATCGGTTTCTTCCCAGATGTCGGCGGCTCTTTCTTCCTCTCGCGTCTGGACGGTGAGATCGGGACGTACCTGGCCCTGACCTCGGAACGGCTGCACGGGGTCCAGACGTTGTACGCTGGAATCGCGACGCACTACCTTCACTCGAGCGTCCTGGGCAACTTGACCGCTCGACTGTCAGAGCTGGTTTTTAAGGACTATGCCAGCCTCCCGGAGCGTCTGGATCTGGTCAACAAGACCATCGCCGAATTTTCCACGGGGTTGCCGCCGATTGACGAGGAGCCGATCCTGCTCCGGGGATCGCTCCGCAATGCGATTGACCGATGCTTCAAATACAACACCGTGGAGGAGATCATCAAGGCTCTCGAGAACGAGACGAAGAACAAGGAGTGGGCGCAGAAGACCCTGGAGACGCTGTCGATGCGCTCCCCGACCTCGCTCAAGGTGACGCTCCGCCAGCTTCGTCTGGGCAAGAAATGGGGGATTGCAGAGACGTTCCGGCGGGAGCACCAGATCGCGGCGAAGTTCATGCGGCATCCGGACTTCGTCGAGGGCGTGTCCGCGCGGCTCATCTCGAAGCCTCCGACCCAGGCGAAATGGCAACCGGACAGCCTCGAGGCGGTGACGAACGAGGACGTCGACGCCTTCTTCGAGATCCCGGACGGTCAGCAGAAACTGCCGCTCTTCAACAGCACCAACTACACGCGATACCCCCACGCCCACTACGCGCTGCCCAGCGAGAAGGAGATCGAGAAGTTTGTGCGCGACAACTCCAAGTCGCAGGCGCACACCGTCCAGGAGTTCGTCAGCAAGTGGGGACACAAGGAAGGCGTGCGGGAGAAGGTTGCCGAGGTGCTGGCCCGGCGGACAGTCAAGACGCCTGAAGGGTTGAGATGGAGAGAGGATGAGGAGTAAAAAAAAAGCAAAGTGAAAAAGAAATTGGTTTGGTTTTACTGGTTGATGATTTGCCATTTTGAAATCACTTTGTATCAGATTATTACATTTCTAGATAGGCGTGTATTTCTCCTTACTTTTTATTTCTTTCTACAATCAGACATTTTCCTATACACCGTACAGAGGCATAAATGTCATGATGGAAAAAAAAAGGTATCCTTTTTTTTAAACCCCGCGGCTTGGTTGTGGAAAGGAAATTTATTCCCAGGTATGGAATAATATGTCAGAAAAGTCAATTGGTCGTTATCATTCTCATTATCATTGCCATCATTGTTTTCTCTGCGTGAGCTATCGCTTAAAACGCGAGCAACCAGGCATCCCCGATCCTCTCGTTCGACTCGCCCAGTCCGCCCTGCACCAGTATTTGGCTGTTGCCGACTGTGTCAGCAGCAAACCAGCCTCTGGCAACAGGGCGGCTCTCGCCTTGGATATCCACTTCGTGCCATGTCTGGCTGGCCAGGTCGAACAGCCACACGTCGCTCAACATCTTCCCGGCGCCCTGGTGGCCCAGCGCACTGGGATCTCGCTCCCCGAAAAGCGTCACCAGACCGGTCTTACTGTTGCCTGCGTTGGTAATACGAACCGGGAGCAGGGCGCTGACGCTGCGCGGCGTGGGACCGGCCTGGCCGTCGGGAGGGTACTGCAGCGACGTCCATGTGTTGGTCTCGGGAGAATACACGTCGAGACTGCCGCCCTGCTCGGTTTTACCGTCGAAGCCGTTCATCCGGTACAGCTTGCCCTCTGCGAAGGCGATCGAGGGCCCTCCCCGCGGTGGATCGGGTGCCGGAGCCAGTTCGGTCCATACGCGGGTCGTAAGATCGAACGCCCACAGGTCCGACAACCGGCCCTTTTCAGGGCATCCGGCGTGGACGTAGACGGTTTTGTGCCCGTCGTTGGCCATGCAGTGGTAGCTGCGGGCAGGCGGATACTTTGCGTCTGCCGGCTCAATGAGCGTCCAAGTGGCAGTGGACGGGTCGAATTCCCAGATGGAGCCGTGCTCCTCGATGGGTGTCATGGCTACTCCTCCCCGGCCGGAGAAGAGATAGATCTTGCCGTTGAGGGCGGTGGAGGCTGAGCCGACGCGAGGAGATGGGCTGGCAGATGTGGCCGGCTTGGTGGAGATGGTGGTTTTACTGCCTTGACGCAGGTTAGCTTTGATGTTTGATAAGAAAGGTCTTCCATAGGTGATTTGTCTCATAATTGACACATGTAAAAGACAGTAATAAGAGACGTAGTACGCAATGGTGACAAAAGATATGAAACAAATCCTCATCTAAGGGGAAGAAAGGAAGGAGGAAAAACACTGATATGCTATACGAGCATACCTTTACTCAGGTTCAGCGAAAGAACATGGACATCATTATCCCGGGGCTCTCGCGGCCGCAGCTCGCCGCCAAAGACGTATGCCTGGCCGTCGACGACGGACAGGACTTGAGATGATCGCTGCAGAATCTCTTCGGCCTCGACGGCCTTGTGCCATGTTGCGGATATCGTTGTCGTCATGTCGGCAGCAAGCTGATAGCTGCAATGCCAAAGCACGTAGTGTAGTTAGTGCTGTGAGAGGAGTCCGGACGTTCGATCTGTATATAGTGATACCCAGGACTTCTTTATACTGATCGCGATGGAGTCAGCCCACGTGGTTGAGGCGGGAGGACCTTGTGCGCTGCGGGGCTTTTTCAGTTTCAACCTTATTATATTATTCTCCAATTGTTGGATGGAAGGAACAGGCCCTTGAATGAAGATATCCGATATCGAAGGCCAAGGCACCTGTCTATAGATTTGCCGATATTTCGATCTTTTGCCGTGCCTTCCTAGTACGGGGTCATTGGATGGTCCGTCCAAAAGGAAACAGCACCCTGTCCCGATCCGACTGTCGCACGGACCGCAGAGCATATCGACCTCTTCATTCAAGCTCCCTAACGCTCCCCACCGCATTTTGCTGCTTTACATGCAGCTCAATGGAATAACTCCGGCCGTGTCACCGTGCTCGGGGCCAATGAGCGTCATCAATTAGGTGTTCCGCACCGGTTTCTTTCTTGACGGAAGAAAAGTGATCCGTGTGGGCTGAGCTGTCTGTCCTACAGGGCCTACTCCGTACGGAGGACAAGCCCGATTTTCAGAAGCAATTGCGGATCTGACTGTGTCACTGTGCCAGAGATCTGCCATTAGTGCAGTTCTACAGCTATATAGTACAGCAGGTATGCGGAATAAAAACCCGAGAGAGCAATTCGACAGAATATCACGTGAACTCAGTGAGCCCTCTTTTTTTTTTACAGCGCAGTCTACTGTGCACCCTCATTTAACTACAAATACTAATTGTAGCAGTCTATACTGTATACACATTCATCTGAACTTTCCTCCATCTCCAGACCTGGCCAACCAAGAGGAAAGTCAAAATGGCCCCTAACCACGGGCTGCCTGAACCTGGCCCAAACTCAGAAGGACGAAGAGACATGATTGACGGAGATGAAGCATCTCAGTCTGATTCTCCTGAAGATCCTCTCCTATCCCGAAGAATAGGAATGCAATCTGAATCCGCATCGCGTGAAGAGGGTGAACTCCCGCATGAATCAATCGGTAGTGCTAGCAGTGGAGAGCGTCCTGGTAGCAACTCACCCGGACGAGGTGGGACTGCACTGGCAAGAAGACTCTACCTCTCCCATTTCCTCTCGACATGGAGCTCCCGCATGTTCGAGTTTGGCGCCGTCCTCTTCCTCGTCTCCGTCTTTCCCGAGACGCTGCTCTACACGTCCGTCTACGCCTTGGTGCGGTCCCTGGCGGTGGCCCTGCTGTCGTCGTGGCTGGGATCGCGGATCGATCGGATGAACAGGTTGACGACGATAAGGCAGTCGATTGGTATGTCCCATCTACAATATTGTATATTAATATGCATTCGGATTCATATATGCAGAGTTCTTTCGTTGGAAGAACTCATTTCTCTTCTCTTATCATGACATTCACAGAACTGATGATGTGAATCAACAGTCTGGCAGAGAATTCCCGTCGCGCTGTCTTGCTTGTGTTTTATTCTCCTCCTATCTCCAGAAAAGGATGGCAGTTCAGTCCTTGGTCCGTTGCTGTTCATCGTCGTCGTCGCTCTGGCCTGCGTGGAGAAGCTGGCGTCGGTTGCCAACACCGTGTCTGTAGAAAGGGACTGGGTGGGTGTCCTCCAGTGCTAGATATTTTATTCGAATGACGTCCAGGAAACTAACGTGGCGCTTATAGGTCGTGATCATAGCGGAAAGCCTTCAAATTCCAAGGGAAGGTATCTATCTACATCTACCTGTATTTTTATTTTGTTCGTTGGCTAATGAGAATTCAGACTTAAATGCGTCGATGCGCCGCATTGATCTCTTCTGCAAGCTTTTTGCGCCGGTGTTCATCTCCCTCGTGGACAGCTTTTCCACCAAGGTGGCGATCTGGACCGTCTTTGGGCTCAATGCGTCCTGGGTGGTGATTGAATACCTCGCAATTGCGCAGGTAAGTCATACACACTGATGACCAGATGTTAGACGATGATGCCAACGGATGGCTAATTTACGACCAGGTGTACAATGCAGTGCCTGAGCTGGCCAGAATAGACCCTCCATCATCCGGCGAAGAGGTCCCGCCGGGCGAGAGTCCGCAAGGCTCTGCGCTACAAAACAATGCAATCGTGCGCTATTTTCGAAACATGGCAGCTCCATGGCGAGACTACGTCACAAGCCCCGTCTTCCTTGCCTCGTTTGCTTTGAGCCTGCTCTATCTCACGGTGCTGTCCTTTGCGCCGCAGATGATCGCCTACTTACTCTACACCGGCTTCACCTCTCTCGAAGTCAGCTGCATGAGGATCGGGGCCGTCATCTCCGAGTTGGCCGCCACCTGGGCGGCGCCCATGGCCATGCACCGGATTGGCCCCGTCCGCGCTGGACTGTGGTTTATCAACTGGCAGTTTGGCTGCCTAGCCGCAGCCGCAGCAGGGTTCATCTTCTTCGACTCCAGCAACGCCCGTCTCGTGGCTGTCAGCCTGATCGTGGGGGTCGCGCTCAGCCGTGTGGGACTGTGGGGATTCGATCTCTCGGTGCAATATCTCGTCCAGGAGGTAAGTCAAGAGAAAGACAAGTCCAAGGATGACTGGCTCATTGATTTCTAGCAAACAAGCCCCGATGTCCGAGCCCGCTTCTCGTCCACCGAAATGGCGCTGCAGAACATGTTCGAGCTCGTCTCGTTCATGCTGACAATCATCTTCCCCCGCCCCGAGCAATTTAAGTACCCGGTCCTCATCAGCTACGGCGCCATCAGCACCGCTGCTGTCTCGTACGCGGCCTATGTGAGGAAAGAGAGAGGCCACCTCGTGCACCTGTCCAAGTTGTGTCTGGGCGGCGGTGTCGGGGGCGCAGACAAGACGCTCTTCTCTGCGTTTGCGCGCAGTCGGAGAAGGAATAATGGATATGAGGGTCTGGTGTGAGGAGTCGTCACCCGCTGTATATAATATAAGGTTTGTTTCTTCTCGAATAAAAGTTCCTTTTTTTTTGTAATAGGAAGGTCTACAAGCCGCGTATTCAGAAGACATGACGAGTATGATCTCCAATCATATAATGATGAAAAAATCCCGAAACAGCTCCCGCCGCACGCATTTCGAGTCGGCCGACGTCCTCGACTCGTCCTGTCGGCGCGTCATCTCCTCCAGCAGCAGCAGCGCCTTGTCTGCATTGGGGTGTCGCTGACCGACGGCGGCAGCAGCAGCGACAGAGGGCGGTTCTCCATTTTGATGGTGACCGTTGTCGTCGTCTGCCTCTGCCGTGGCCGCCATGCGACGCATCTGATCCATAATCCAGCGTCGTTGGGGGAGGGATCCTTCCAGGCCCGCGATGAAGAGCGGCCAGAGGAAGCTGTCTGGGAGGACGCCGCGATGGGTTGATTTCCCGGTTGTGGTTGTGGTCGTGCTGCTGCTGCTGCTGTCCAGCTCGATAGAGGCGAGTTTGATGATGCGGTCCACGGCACCGAGGACGCGGTCGGTGCGCGGGTAGATGGCAAAGGCCACGCGGTGGAGATAGATGAAGTTGGTGAGGAAGTTGGCGACGTACTGTCTGAAAGTGCGGCAGACCTGCGCCGCGATCGAAGGGGTGAGCGTATCGTGCAGCTTGTCCGGTCGCTCGTAGACGTCCAGGACCGCGGGGCGCGAGTTCCACAGCGCTTCGAGGTCGGCGCCGACTTGGTGCGCAATCTGGAGGACCTCGAACTCGTCTGTCAGCGTGCCGCGGCTGCGGTGGTGCAGGTCGATGCGGACGATGCGCCGGATGACCTGCTGCGCTTTGACGAAGAAGCGGAACACGGGGCCGACGATGGCGTCGTAGATCAAGAAGGTTGGATCGGCGAAGAGGTCGTCGACTGTCTTTTCCGCTGGTGACGGGGGCGCTTGCTTGTTGTCGGGAGGATCGGCAGTGGTTTTTTGGTTGTGCTCGTCCACGCGTGCAGACAAGTCGCCCAATTCTTCGAGCGGATCGCCCTCGCGGCCGGCAATGAGCGATTTGACGTCGAGGAGCGAAATCCACGAGACCATCAGATGGCCGAATCCTCGCCAGGATGTGGTCTTGCGGGAGAATTTCTTGAGGAGCAGATACGCGGAGTGAAGCCAGGAATTTCCGGGGCGACTCAGGTCTGGAGAGGACGCGAGCTAGATTATGGTCAGGAAAATTCAATTAGAAACAAATAAGAAAAAGAAGAGGAATTCCAGAAATAGATACCTCAGACAGCATCAACAAAAACACAGTCGCAAAGACCTTTTCGAGCGCTCTGCCGCCGATATCCTCCATTAACGAGGACTGGACATCCGCACTGGCGAGTCGATAGTACGACGGCGCCGCAGTCCATCTCCTCCCTTCCAGCCGCGATTTGTGCACGTCCGCATAGCAGTACACAGCGTTCATCAGTGCGTTCGACTCCCGCGCCAGAGCCAGCATGGCCGGGCGGACAAACTTCCACTCCACGTCGAAAGGAGCGAAGATGATGGGCGGCGCGCCGACGAGCTGGAAGTGCTGCAGTAGTTGTTCCTCGTACACGGCTTTGGAGAGGACCACCCCCATCGAATGATCGGGTGCTGGCCCTGGTCCTGGTCCTGTCGATGAGACGACACTGCTGGGCGGACTCGAGGCGGAATTGATCCCGAACGTGTGGTGGTCCAAGTTCAAGGATGCATCCTGTTGAGTTCCAGCATCACTGCTGTTGCCGTTGGCACCGTTTGTAGCCGCCAATTCCACCAGCAGAGACGCCACCGGCTCGTCGTGGGCAGTGAGCAGCGTCTCGTTGTGCAGGCCCTGCTGTCTCTGCTGCAGCTCCGACGTGATGCCTCCGATGAAGTCGTTGATATCAAACGTCGTCGTCTCTCCTGGAATTCCAGATGCATAGCCGTTTGGAATGGCATCTAGCGTTGCCGGAAGGATACCTTCTGCTGCTGAGCTGTGTCCTTCCGGCCGGAGGACCGTCTCGAAGAAGGTAGCAGCATCGGGGGAGTACGGCTGGACGGTGGCAGACAGCGGAGGGGCAACAGCAGTAGCAGCAGCGGTAGAAGCACGCTTCTTCTCGACACGCTGGCGCGTCGTCGACACTTCCAACGGGGATTTATATTGACACTGCAGCCTCAGGCGAGTGCAGTGCGCGCACACGGGCTTCGTCTCGTCGCAGCGGACCTTGCGGCGGCGGCAGGTCAGACAGCCCGTCTTCCTGCGGGGGCCAGACCTGCCCAGTCCGCGGGCCTGAACATGCAGTCGGTCAGTCAGTCAGAAGTCAGCCAGGATAAAGAAGGAGAAGAGAGACCTTCGCACCTCCATGTTGACATGGTCAATGGCTGCGCATTGGCGTGCAGCTTAGAATTGTACGAGTTGATTGATCTCAACAGTTTAGACCCCGCCCAACGGCGTTGCATGCCCCGCTTGGGAGTGGACTTTCCCTATTGGCGGACATTCGTTGACAGAGGTACCTTGCAGAAGATAGGTATAATGTCAAACAGACTGGGATACAAGAGAAAGACCTAGCTGACATATATGTAGTTAGAAAATCTGCTGGAAATTTAGATACTTGATCTTGACCGTTTTTATCAAATCCAAGTGAAGCCACGGACTAAGTACAGAAATTCATTCTTCGTTTATCCTCTTCTTTAGCGAAGATAGCATAGACCTGTACTCCATACTTTTACCCAGAAATAGCGATGTATAGTAAGGAGTATATACTGCGGTATATAGTTATAATCCTACGGATCCCACGGTCCTTGCGCCCGTTGCGTCAGCAGAATAGGATCCGCATCCTCCTGCACAAGGAGGACATCCTCATGTCGCACACCGAATTCGCCAACGAGATAGATTCCCGGCTCGGATGTGAATGCCATGCCGGGCTCGAGGATGGACCGGACGTTGCCTTTGTTCATGTAGGGGCTTTCATGGGCTGAAGATGGTCAGCACAGTCATGCGTAGGATACTCTGTGTGATGTATGTATGTACAATACTCACCCTTGATTCCAATCCCATGGCCTACACGGTGAGTGAAGGCGTCTCCGTACCCGGCTTGGGTGATGACGTCTCGAGCGGCGATGTCCACGCTGGCAGCCGTCGCATTGGCCCGTAGCTGATGCAGTGATTGTGTTTGGGCCTCAAAAACGATATCCCATACCTAGAGATAAAAGTCAGGACACAGTTCTGCATTCATAGAGGGGGGAAAGAAAACTGACGTCGAGTTTTTTCTTCAGTCCAGACGACAGATTCTTCCGATCGACGGGCTTTTCCAAGAAAGGGGGGAAGAAAGTGCGGCAGATGTCGGACGAGTAGCCATGGAGATGTGCACTAGTCGCATTCAGCTTGAATTTACTCTTTTCCAGCATCTTTAGGAATGGAAAAAAAAAGTGAAGAATGGCTAGACTTAATTCTTACCCAACATCAATCAAGACGAAAGTCTCTGCATCGAGGACCTTGGACCCGTTCGTTCCGCCGTGTGGGTTTGCTGCGTTTTCATCTACACAGTTTCCAAGTTAGTAAAAATTTCTGGATATAAGAAGAGGTTGCAACCTTTACTTACCGAACAAGACAATGTCGAAAAATGGCTCCATCCCCACGGCGCGAAGGGTATTATCCAGAACCTCTGCGATCTCGCTTTCCGTCAGGCCGTGATAGAGACCTGTATATACGGACACATCAGACAAAAGAACACCTTGGACGAAAAAGAGAGGGAGAAAATCTTCACATTTCCTCATCTGCCGCACAGCCTCAACCGTGCCCGTGTTCACCGCACGAAGAATCGCAATCTCCTCGTCGGACTTGATCTGCCGGACGGCCTCGACACGGCCCTGCAAACCGACGACGTCGAACCCTTCCTCCCCAAGACCACGCTGGATAAAGTCGCGCATCTCCTCGTCGACCATCAATCGCGGAGGTCTGTTTTCCGACGCCGCAGCCGTAAAAATGCCCGACTCCATCAACGTCGCGTAGGGATCCCAGTGCTCTTGCCACGGAATGATCTGAATGGGCTCCGAAAAGGGCATCTCCAGCAGACGGGCTCTCTCGGCCTCGAAGGACGGGCAGAGGAAGCTGGTATTTGCTGTGATGAGGCCGGTCGCGAGGTCGAGATGCGGCTGGACGATCATGAGGAATGGTCGCTCTTCCGGCTTGTCGAGGGAGTAAACATCGTATTTGTATGTACTGTACATGGTTCAGGCTTGACCTACCTCCCACACCTCCCATTCCGGCTGACTGACATTCGCATAATACTTGAACGTGTACCCGGGCTCGACGACAAACGCATCGACGCCATCCGCGACGAGGGCATTGGCCAAGCGATTGCGGCGCGCTTCATAATGCGCCACGGAGGGCGGAGCAACCCCTTGGAGGAAGTAGAGGTCGGTCTCGAGGAGATTCTGGATGGAGCATTGCTGGAAACGCTGCAGACGAGGGGATGGAGAAGACAGGGGACGAAGAGGGAGGTGCATGTGGGTGACAGAGGAAGTTGGAGATGCGATTAGACGGTTGAGGGGTAGTAAGTCCTATTCGCATAGAAATAAATCAGTTATCGAGTCGTCGATTGAAATGAGATTAATTTATCTCTTCCTTTCCTGGTAAATGGTCTACATGCTTACCCCTCTCAACGCAAAACCAAACCAGCCAAAGAGCACAACCGCAGCGCACACAGACACAAACAGACTGACCAAATTCCTCGTCTTGTGCGGTTTCCACTGCTCAAATGGGCCTTCTTGTCGATTGCGAAGAGGTAGCGCTGAATACTCGTTCTTGCTGAATAGCACCATGATGGTGACCAGCGTAGCTATTGCTTATTGCCCTCACTTTTTTTTTTTAATTCTCAGAAAGAGGGTACTTAGACCATATATATAGGTCAAGTCGGAGATGCATGACCGTATTTAGACTCGCCAGCCGTGGTTATCTTCTCTACTAGTCCTTGTTGAGCTTCCCGCATGACGCATCGATCAGCGCTGATAAGATAACGATGCAACATGCCACTTTTCGTATAACAACTTATGTACAGATTAAACTACCTATTTACACGTTAAAACTGCTTCACCGTCCGCGTGAACCGCGGAGGCTTGCGCATGAATTTCTCCGGCTCGTCTCGCGCCCCCGGCTTCCAGTAGTCGTACTCCATCCACGCGTTCTCCGGCATCTGCTCCTCCGTCGCCTCGATGAAGTCGCCCAGGTCTGGGTTCAGCGGGATGACGCCCGTCTCCAGCACGTACTGATCCCACAGCTTCAGCAGCTGCTTCAACCGCTCCGGTTCCTTTTCGGCCAGGTCGTCGACTTCGCCCGGATCGCGCGCCAGGTTGTACAGCTGCCACCGTTCCGGCCCCTTGGGCTTCGGGATGTAGACAATCTTCCAGTCTCCATACCGCAGGGCCGCCCGTCCACACGTCTCCCAGCCCTGGATGAAATCCTTCTCGTGGATCCGATCCGCCTTGCCGGTGGCCCAGGGGTAGAAACTCTTCCCCCGCATGGGAACCACCTCGCGGCCCTGATACGTTGGGGCGGGATGCTGCACACCGGCCATCTCGAGAATCGTCGGCGCCAGGTCCATCACCGTCGTAAACTGATCCGTGATCCCCTTGGCATGCTCGGCCACCTCCACACTCTTAGGGAACCGGGCCAGGAAGGGGACGCGCACCCCTCCCTCCGTCGTGTACGCTTTGTACAGGCGCGAGGGCGCTGTCGCCGCCTGGGCCCAGCGCGGACCGTACCAGATGAACGAGTTGTAATTGCCCAGGTTCTCGAGGCTGTTGTCGTAGTACTTTTGCAGATGGGGCAGCACCCCGCTCTGCACCAGGGGATAAGCCTCGTAGGCCGCGCCCTCGGCGCCGTTGTCGGACATGAAGCAGACAAACGTGTTATCCAGCTCGTCAATGCTCTCAAGATAATCAACCACTTTGCCTACGTTGGCATCGATACACTCGACCATGCCCGCATAGACCTCCATGGCCCTCGACGACTTCTGCTTCTCCTCCGGAGTGTAGTCCTTCCACTCCTTGACCTCGTCGGCGACGACTGGGTGTGGTTTGACGTCGTCCCTGATCATGCCCAGCTCCTTCAGGCGCTGGAGACGCTTCTCGCGGAGAACGTCCGGACCCTCATCGTACATGCCACGGTAATGGTCGATATATTCCCGGGGCGCTTGCAGGGGCCAGTGGGGCGCGGTGAAGGGCAGATAGGCGAAGAAGGGCTGTTCCTTTCTGTCCGAGTTGTGCCAATCCTTCAGATACTGGAGCATCTTGTCCCCGTAGCCGTTGGACGAGTACCAGCCCTCGGGGAGCTTCCTTGACGTAGTGGTCATCCTCCATGTGGAGGGCGATGTAGCTGGCCTCGATGAAGGTGGGCGTCTCGTCGTTGTCTCGCAGCTGGGCTCGGAAGCCGTAGTGGTTGGAGCAGGCGGGCAGGTGGGCGAACGACCGGTCGAAGCCGCGCTTGCAGGGGGCGCGCTCCGGGGTGAGGCCCAGATGCCACTTGCCGGACATGAGGGTGTGGTAGCCGGCGTCGCGCAGCAGCTCCGGCAGGGCGACGACGCGCTCGTTGAGGTAGCCTTCGTAGCCGGGCATCCCCCGCTGCGGCGCGGTGCTCATCTGCGAGCCCTTGGGGCCGTTCTGGCCGGAGATGTTGGTCCATTCGATCAAGTTTCCCAGGCCGGCGATGTGGTGGTCGGTGCCGGTCATGATCATGGCACGAGTTGGGCTTGCATTGTCAGTAGTGACCATCTGACATCGGTGGGTACACTCACGAGCAAGCCGCAGCGGCGTGGAAATCAGTGAACCGGATGCCTCCATTGAGGGCGAGCTTGTCGATGTTTGGCGTTCGAATCTCGCTGCCAAAGCATCCAATGTCAGAGAAGCCCAGGTCGTCGGCGACGATGAGCAGAAAGTTGGGCCGTTTTGCGGGAGCCATGGTCTTTGAATCAACAGCCGTATTTGGAAAGTACAGAGCAGATGGGATGGTCCGATCGAGATCACAACAGTTCTCCCGCTACAGGAGGCTGCTCACGACGAAGAATTAAATAAAGCAGATTCACGCGCCCTCATCCCATCTTTATACCCTCCTCCCCCTCCCTGCTTCATTCCTCTCTGTCGTTGCATCCGCGTCGTTGTCCTCGTCCGTATTGGTCGATGCAAGCTAGGGCTTAGGGTTGTCGGCCGTCGCCTGTCGGCTGTCGGCTAGTCGACGCCATCGGGAGTGCTTAGGTAAGTGGCGCCAGCTCTCGATCGAGTACAAGCACGCATATCTGGAGACCATCACAGAGGAGAATTAGAATACCGAATTCGCAGCAGCAAATGCTTTCTCAGGACTACATGTCTGTGCATTGTCCCTGACAAAACCATCAACCTTCCTCTATGCATGCCCTCAGAACAATGATATCTCGACATCCCCAAAGCGGCCGTCTCTTGCGTCATTTCCCCACAGTCTTGCGCCGCTGGTCATGCCCCAGCAATCCGCGCGTCCTGATTGGCCAGTCTCCTCGCCTGTGGGGTCTCCGCCCGTCGGCCGTCGGCTACGCTACCGCATCTGGTAAGTTGAGGATCTCGACGACGTACCCCGTCTGGCTGTACTGTAACGAGGTTAGCTGCTCGCTAATACTATGCTCATCGAATGAGAAGAATAACAATATACTCTTGTGATAACAATATTACTCCGGAATAGATGGACTACGATAAAACTGGGATTTTCTTCTGCGACTGCTACCTACCTACCTAATGCATGGCCTCGTCTGCCTGGCCAATCACCGCTGCCTGGGAGGCATTTACCTAACGGAGGGATTGTCCAGCACATTCATACCTACCTGACTTCCTTCCTTGCATTCATTTTATTGACAAGAACTGACAAGCTACCTAATGTGCTTATCACAGAAATCCTCAGCAGGGACCTCAAAAGACATATCTACAGTACATAGATACCCGTATCTCGACATGTCATCGACCTAGATAGAGCCATGTGAGTTCCGCAAGGAGGGGGGTATCTGTACAGGACTCGACTTCTTCCCGCACATCGACCATGGCCAGCCACAACAGTGATCTGGACGATCACATCTCGAGCTTGACGCCTCTGCTGGAAAGGCCTTCTTCTGCGGAGAAGAAGAAGTCCTCTTTCCAGGCTCACGTCCGCCTCTACTGGCTGGCGATGGTGCTGTGCTGCGGGGCAGTGCTATTTGGCTACGATTCAGGCTTGATTGGTGTGTCATACAATCTATATAATGACACTCTTGTATACTGATTTCCCAGGCGGCGTCTTGACATTCGATTCCTTCCACCACGACTTCCGCTACGGCCCCTCCGACGAGACCTCCGTCAGCGCCATCTCCGTCGGCATCCAGCAGGTCGGTGCCCTCGTGGGCTGCTTCGCCATCTGGCCCGTCAACAACCGCCACGGCCGACGCGTAGCCATTGTCGTTTGCTCGCTGGTTTCTGCCTGGGAGTCGTCCTGGAGGTCGTCAACCTGCACTCCCTGGGAGTGTTCTACCTGGGTCGAGTCATCTGCGGCCTCGGGGTCGGGGGCTCGTCGAGCGTGATCCCCATCTATCTCTCCGAGATGGCGCCCAAGGAGATCCGCGGCAGGCTGGGTAGCTGCTACCAGTTCATGTTCACGATCGGCATCCTCATCTCGTACTGGATCGACTACGCGATGAAGTTCATCCCCTCTGGACCCGCGCAGTGGCAGATTCCCATCGCGCTCCAGCTCGTGCCCGGCGGGCTCATGGGTCTGGGCGTGCTGACGCTGGAGGAGAGCGTCCGGTGGCTGGTGTCCAAGGGCCAGCACGAGCAGGCCCGACGGAGCCTGGAATGGATCCGGGCGAGCTCCGACAAGACGGTCGTCGACGAACTGGCCGAGATCCGGGCCGGGATCGAGGACGAGCGCCGGGCCCGCGCCGGCTTCTCGGTACACGAGCTCCTCGAGGGCCCCAACGCGCACCGCATCCTGCTCGCGGTCGGCATCTTCCTGGCCCAGCAGTCGACGGGGGCCACGGCGCTGGCGTACTTTGGCCCGCAGTTCTTCTCGATGGTCGTGGGGGCGGGCAATCAGAATCAGAACCATAACCAGAACCAGAACCTGAGTCTCCTGCTAACGGGGATCTTTGGCGTCATCAAGGTGCTGTCCTGCGGAGCTTTCATTCTGTTCATCTCCGACCGCTTCGGCCGGAAGACATTGCTGCTGGCGGGCGCAGGTTTTATGGCAGTCTGCATGGTCATGACCGCAGCGATGGTCAAGACGACGACCACCACCTCCTCCACAGACGAAAGTCACCAAATACCACAAATAACAACAGCAGCAGCCACAGTAGCAGCAGCAGCAGCAGCAACACCAACACCAAAATCCATCCTCACCATCGCCCTCATCTATCTCAACATCATCGCCTTCAACCTCTCCTGGGGCCCGCTCCCCTGGCCATACGTATCAGAGATATTCCCGACACGAATCCGCGAACCAGGCGTGGCATTCGGGGTCGGCGCGCAATGGCTCTTCAACCTGCTGTGGTCATCGGGAACGCCGTACCTATTAGCGGGTCTAGGAGGAGGTGGTGGTGGTGAAAGTGGAGGAAAGGGGTGGGCGACATTCCTCCTCTTCGGAATCCTGGACATCTTCATCCTAGGGTTTGTGTCGTGCTGTCTGAAGGAGACGAATCGGAAGACGTTGGAGGAGATTAATGCGATGTTTTGATTGACCCTCGTCTTAGGGAAAAGATACTACTCCTACTCCTACTCCTACGAAAGAAGATGAAGGATAATATAAATATAAATATATATAAATGATGACATGCTGTACCACTGTACAGTACAGTTTTGCTTGATATCTATTAGAACAAACAAAAATACCCACATACCATATACAGAGAACTACTATTCAGACTACACACAGAATAGGATATTGGCCGCGTCAAGTTCTTTCGTCTTATTACACTGTCGAAATTTGTAATCCGCGCACTTCATGTGGGTATGATGCTTGCGATAGATTACGATCGCTTGGATTTAATTGATCTGTTCATTCGACTACAGGTCTCAATTCCTCCAGACTTGCGACACACTAGTGACTACCATTACTAGGTACAAGCCACATATAAGCACTTTTGTAAACCCTAACAGCAATCCCTCTGCAGCGCTTTTCAACAGCGCATCATTCCGAAAGACAAACACGCACAACCACCAGAGTTGTTCCAAACAAACTTGCGCCCTTGTGAACGCCGGACATCAGGTCATGCAGTATAGCAGGTTGAAAGACCATATCAACCAGATCAGTCCCAAGCATAGAAACGCCGCAATCATCCACCCACAAAATCATCTACCAATTAAAAATAATAGAGTATATTGTAAGAAAAAAAATTAAGAGGACAGAGAGAGAGAGAGCGAGAGACGGAGAAAGGGGATGATGTGAGATGCGAGATGGAAACCTGTTCCACTCCTGACTCACACATTGATGAGATCGTCGAAATTGTCGTCTGCCGAAAACGCCATCGACGCTTCCGAGTCGCGGCGGAACTGCTGCTCCAGAGATGCCGCCGATGCCGACGGATCCAGTTGCAGGGGATCGTCAAAGCCAAAGGACACACTTCCCCGCAACGAGGATGGAGAGGTGCCCGGGTCGGCGGGAGGAACGGCGGCGACGGCCGCAGCAGCAGCCGCAGCAGCAGGGTCGGTGATATCGGTAGTAGGATCGCGGATCTCCGCCGTATCGTTGTAGGTGATCTTCTTGACCATCTGCGCCAGGTGCAGTTTGATGGGCTCGTCCCCGCACTGGGCATGCTTCAAGACCTCGTTCTTGAGGCCCAGAATCTCCGATCGCAGACGAGCGATCTCGGCGACGAGCTCCTCCTTCTTGTCGGACTGTTCCTTGTACCTCGTCTCCAGCATCATGGTGTGCTCTTTCTTCTTCTGGCGACACTTGCTCGCCGCCAACCGATTCCGCTCGAGGAATTTCTCCCGCTTTGCCCTCTCTTCTTGCTTCTGGTCATCCGATTCCCCACCGCTGCTGCTGGTGTTGTTGCTCGTGGCAGGCTTGGACTCGCGAACCTTGCGCCGTTTCGAGCTTCCATTCTGCCCTGTTTGGGCCGAGTCACTGGGGCTCTTGCGCTGTCGGGTATCACTGCTGGTCGGGGTCTGCGTCTGCGTCTGCGTCGGCGTCGGCGTCTGTGTCTCATCCCACAAGTTGTTGCCGCCCATAGAGGTCATCAGGTCACCCTGCGTAGACGGCACTCTCTGGTCGTCCAGGGGTGGCGTCGGTTGCCCGTTCCGGACTTGGGAGTTTTTCAGATCGCGTTCCAGGTTGGCATTGGCGAACGTGGGCTCCGGTTTGGAGTTCCAGGCAGATAGCGACGGCGACATGGGGCTCAATCCCCAGATATGCTCGTCGTCCTGGAGGGACAGGCCCAGGAAGTCGCCCGGGAAGGCGGGGCCGGTGTCGAAGGTGGGCGGAGGAGCAGCCGTCACCGCATCGGCCGTGGTAAAGGCCGTTGCGGCGAGGGGGGATTGTTCGGCCAGCATATTGAGAGCAGACATGGGGACGGAGCGAGGAGGAAATTAAGAGAGATAAGAGCTCCGATCCGGCTTGTAGGCGAGAATTTCCAGAAGAACAATGACAGCAGCCTCTTTTGTTTTTCTGAGTCGCTTAACCCGCGTGCGACAGACTCGAGCAGGACGACTCAGAGAAAAGGGAGGGAAGAGAAAAGCATGCGGCGGCTACGGGGCGTCGGACGGCAGCTGGAGGAAGGAAGTAATTGCGGAAGAGGAGGGGAGAACATCCAAAGGAGTTCTCGAACCAGGCAGGCACGGCCGCGGCGGGCGACACGGAGGGAAACAACACAACGACCAAAGGCAGCAGGCGCGAGCCACGGGCGGGCGAAGGGGGGAACAGCTTCCAGGCAGGGGCGAGACCGCGGATGCGCGCCTCGCGGACACGGTTATGGCAGGAGCTGTCCGGACTTGGGGCAGGCAGCCGGGCAGTGGCTGGCAAGATGGGTGCACAGCTCGTGGCGCACGATCGTATGATGTTGATGTTGCACGCGGGCGGGGGGTTCCTTTGTCTTCTGGGACGAGGACGAGCTCGAGGAGGGGAGCGCAAGAGAGCAGGCGCACGTTCGAAGCAGGAGGACAGGGCGGACGGGGGGGGGCCCTTTCGTATGTAAATATCGTCGGCGCGCAGCTGGCTTTCCCATCAGCCAGGATCCCTGGGACGGAAATGTCGCAGATCCACCAACGACATGGATGCGATTATTGGGCGGGGGAGAGAAGAGGACGGAATCTGGCAAGGGGCAGGAGAGCTGGATGGAAAGCTTTGGAAGAGGACGGCCAGCATCTGCAGCATCTGTCCAGAGAGCTGCATCCGATGGCGAGGACGCAGCTCCATCGCGCAACGAGCAGCAGCCGCGCGCTCATTGGCCTGGGGCATTCCAGCGGCAGGGAAGCAGCGCAGGGGAGGGGACAGCTCGACGGAACCGGTCCACAGTGCAAGAGGTACCTAACCTGCCTCGAGGCGAGCATGGGCAGGCAGGATCTGGGCCCGCGATGCGAGTAACGAGCTACCGAGAGTCGCTGACATCACGACGGGGCCGGATCGACAGCGCCGCATGGCCGCGAACGGGGGACACGCGCCAGCAGCGGAGAAACAGGGAACGCGGCCCCGCTGGCCTCAGGCCGCAATGGGCTGCTGGTCGAGACCTCGCCAACAAAATCCGGCGGCACGAGCGGGGCCTGGCAGCGCGGCTGCGTGCCCGTGTTTCCATGGGCTTCGACGCATGATTCGAAGGCCTTAACCGCCGCGGAGCCTGTCCCGGCGCGGCAGAACAGGAAGGCGGTGGCGAGCCCGTGGTACCCGGCGCCAGGTACCTCCGCGCGCCAGTTCGCGGGGGAGTGACCTGCCGCCATGTACCGCTTGCGGCCGAACATCCCGCCCCGGCGGCCAATCGCCAGCCCGCGTCTGCCTCCGTCGGGACTGTCTTCCAGCCCTGGCCGCCCGTGATTGGCTGGGCCCGGCACCGCCGTGGCTCTGACGTGGTGGAGGATTTTGCTATCACTACCAGCACTGCACTACTATACTGTGTGCGGACTGCGATGCTCTGCCATCTGAGACATGTCTCTTTTTTCGCTGCATAATCAACCCCCGCGTATTCCCTGCCGATGTTGCTGTTAGCTGTTGGACTATAAAACCCAATTTTGGCGAGAAATCCGATCGATTCTCGAGGCCGTCTTTCGCGAACCTTCTATCGCGGTTGACACCCCTGTCTGCTTACAGTACTGAGCAGGGGGGGGTGTTCGTACGATTGGAAGATAAGCAAAGATTCCTGGCCGTGCGGGACAAGCCACATTCCGCATCCGACTCATCCTACATGTCGAACCGTCTGTCCTGCACGGATGCGGAGGAATATCTTCCCGTGCAGGATTGGAACTGAGTAGAATTATCTTAAGACAGGTTAATAATAGTACCTGAATTAATAATAGAGAAAGAACGTGCAGGTACTACAGTACAGTACCTCGACACCTACAGCTACACTTACCTACCCAGGTAACTAACAGCAAAGAAGAGCCACAATCCTCCTGATTGGCGGAACCCTCAAGCCACTTTGTCCATTGCATCCACCCGGACACCTGGACAGCTGGGTTGACAAAGTTTTCCCCATTCCGGACCTCAAGTCCAGCCAAGGAGAGGGCACAATCGTCAATTCAGCTGATGAAGAAAGGTACTCTGCCGTACTCTGCCATAGAATTCGAACGACGCACTTGCCAGGTCCCTTAGTAAGACAGTTAGGAGTATTGCACGTGAGGGGATAGCTAGCTGCAAGGAACATTACGTCATAGGGGGCCACAGCGAACTACCTAAGTGGCTTGTGCTTGTTTGTAATTAGTTGCAGGCGGGGAGTGGAACTCGTAGGTCCAGTATCTGACTTCATTGTGCAGATCGATAGTTCCGAAGTATAACATTTTTTCCCCCCTTGGACTCAGTACAAACAATTGATCAAATAATTAAACACTCGGGTTGTTTATCAGTCAATTAGTAAAGCACTACTCTCAATGGCTATGGTGGAGTCAGTATTTTGTCCGATATACAAGATTTACGTGATGTATTGGTCAATGGGTAAACTGAGTCTACTAGACGGGTACATAGATAAATGAATGAGAGACTCTACCTGTAGATAGATAGACAGATAGATAGACAAATACATAGATAATGACATGATATTTCTAAGAACCATTGAACACTTTTTTTTTGTTGGTTTATTTGTTTCTCGTAATTCTAATCATAGCACCTAGTAACTACTTAGGTAGTTAGATATCTTCCCATCTTCCTTCTTCCACCCCATCCTATCATAAACAAAGTACCAATGTACCAGTATACGAGACTCCCTAGATAGCACATATACATATAACTAGGTTGTAGATTCTCGCCTGGAAACTCTCTGGACAAGATCTTTTCTTTGCTTGTTGTTTGTGATAACCATACCGTACTTCCATACTCCCTCATTCTATCCTTTTTGTGTGTGTGTGTGTGTGTGTGTGTGTTGATTGACATCAACCCATCGACCAATTGATCAGTCGATCAATATCGCATTCGTAGCCAGGTACCTGCATGGACAGTACATACAGTACCTGTATGTGCAGAACATGTCCCTTCATAGCTAAACTAATTAATCAATTCCCACAAGACGACGCCACAACTGAGCTCGAGCTCGAACTCGAACTAGCCGCCTGCGCAGCAACAGCCGCACTACTAGCCTGTGCGGACAAAGACGACGACGACGACGAGGACGAGGACGACGAGGAGGAAGAAGAAGCAGTTTGCACGCAGGCATCTATATAGACAATCACCACAACCGAATCAGTGCATCCACACCCTCAACAAAAGACAAAACGAAACAAGCGAACGAAAGGGTGATTCATACCCTGCTGCGCCTGACACGCCGCAACCGTCAACTCCCCCTTATTCCCTCCCGCATTCGCCTGGTCCGCACAGGCATTGAACTGCACGTCGCACGAGCGCTGCAGCGCGGCGCCCAGGTTGACGAATGTGTTGCCGTTGACTTCGAAGGGGCGCTGGGGGTTGCCGGAGTTGGTGACTGGGGGTGCTGCGCCGCCTAAGGTGCCTGTGAAGGGTTGGAGGTTGTTGCTGCTGCTGCTGCTGCTGTCCCGGCGGGTGAAGGAGTTGAAGCTGTTGCGGTGGTAGATGGTGCGGGCGGATGTGAGGGCTAGGAAGAAGGGGAGGATGACGAGGATCTTCATCTTCAATTGTTTGTCAAGATGTCGATCGATCGGCTTTAATCAATTTATTGTATCGTATAACACTGGGGGTATATATAATGGAATTAACGAAGAAGAATACACACAAGTCCAATCTCAAGCAGTGGTAAAGAGTGACCAGACTCTATGCGAATGAATGCACCAGGCATGAAATGAACGAATGTAGAGGTAGTCGTAGACTGGAAAGAGAATCTCGATATCAATGACTATGACCCCAAAGCTAATGTAGATGGGTATATACACGACACCTCAAAGGTATATATATCTATAATATGGGATTCAAAAAAATACTGCAATATTCAGAATCACTCTAGGCTAGCCACATCCTTCGACTAACAGTAGCGTGATCAATTCATTAATTAGAGATGAATCCCAGGGGCGTGGTCAATGGAGTCTCTCTCACAGGTTGTGTCTAGTGTTGCTTACTTTCGTTCTAGCTAGATACAGAAATAGACATACGTCTTGTCATGTTACGTGAAAATTGTGTGGTATTTCTTTAATTTCCTGGTTTCAGACTCGAGCTTATGCTTGACTCCAAGGTGAGACATCCCTGCAACGGCGGCTGTCTCGAATCTGTTCCTGACTTCCATTGCTATTCTCTGCTTCTCACTAACTGGTCTATCTACTTCCCATATCCTGAGCCTGCCGGAAAGCCAAAAATCTCCCACACTCGCAGCTGCCGACTTACCCCCCGCCAGTTCTCAATCAGCATCTTTGTCACCCGCACCGTCTCGTCTTCCCTCCCTTCCTCCATCGTGTCCTCCTCAAACCCCGTAAGCAAAGGCCCAAACACTCGCCCAAGCCTCTCCCGGTCCAGCAACCCTGTCAGGCTCCCCGACTGACCCCGTACTCCCCTCCTGTGTCGGTGCAGCTCAACTATGCGCTCCGTCTCATGCACGAGCAGCGCACACAGCCCAAACACGGCACAGATCAGCTCCAGCTGCATGTCGCTCGTCAGCGCCAAAATCGCTAGTGCAATCGCCTTGATCCTGGCTGATGCTGCTGACGAGACGCCAGCCAACGGGTTTTCCGACCGTCCCACTTCCTGATCCGAAAACTCACGTTCACAGATATCCACCAGAGTTCGGTACAGGCGCACCGATCCCAAGATGCCTCCTGGCAACCCTGCTAGCAGCTGCTTGAAGACACATGCCACACTGAGAGCGTGGAATCGGCCCCGCAAGAACGCTTCAGACTCAGACCCCAGTGCCTCGCATGGGAGCTCACTTCCTCTCAACGTAATATCTACTTTCTCTTTCGCTCTCTCTGCCGACAACACTTGGTTCGCAAAGTGATCATATACCCGGACCGCTACTCGCAGATCCCCCGAGTCAAAAAAGACGTGCCGTGTCTTGGATGCTAATATGAGTGTTATTTTTCACGTCTTTGAAAACCCAGGGTCCATGTTAACTCACCATGGCTTTTCAGGTAGGATATCGTCGCCACGATACAAGTCGGCAGCCTGAGGGTCGCCGGGGCAAAGTCCGCAGGAAACGTGAGAAAACTACACCCGCCCAATCGAGCCAGCGTTTCCAGACTTCTGCCCCGGAGCGAATCCATCTGATAATACCGACTTGACAAGCTGGCAAACGTCTTCATTCGCCGTAAACCTAGCCCGCTTCGACTCCGTGTATGTCCTAAACGAAAACTGGATCGCATGCTCCGGATCTTGCGAAGTATGTTATCTTTATATTTGCTGGACTTTTCTGAAGCGGTAACCCGGGGATTGCCTGGACCACCATCAACGATCATAAGCCGTTAGTTGCGAAGCAGCTTACTTACTGACGACGGATACACTATTTTCTCTCAAAACCAGTGGGTACAGCCTGAGGCTGGAGGCAAGTCTGTTGAATTCACGCGCAGCCCTCTGTTGACGATATTGTCCCGACTGCGTGCTGACATCGGAGAACAATCGCTGAGAGAGTGTCTCCAGAGACAGATTGGATTTAGGTGGCGGCGATCGTTGGTAGATCATTTGGCTGCTTGACCTTTGAGACGGGTGAGTGGACAGAGTAACGTCGTGGGAACTGAAATCGTCACTGTATACTGAACTTGAGACCCTGGGAGGATGCGCGTGCAAATCCGGTTCGTAAGACCTCGATACTGTTGCTGGCTTCGGGTCCTCAAACTCATTCGGATATATATAGTTACTGTCTACTGTCGTTATTGGGCTGCTAACACGCCTGGACGGTCGGCGACAGACCGTCATTGTGGTCTTATCCGAAGACTCGGACAGAACAGTCTTGTCGCTAACCTTCCTTGGATCAGACGGTTCTCTCGGACTGCTTGTTCGTATAGCCGACTCGTTGACGGCAGCCATGCGAGGAGCCCATGGATCGTCGAGAATTTTGGGAGCATCAGCGGGTACTCGATCTTGTGTATCGCCAGCAGCAACTGCAGCGGCCGTGCTTTGAGCCTGTTTCCCTTCTTCGTCGAGAGAAGACTGTCTCAGCGTTGACTTCCCGTGGCGGAGGAACCTCTTAACCGCTGCAAGTCCTCTGGAGCTCTTATGCCGCAGACGAGCCCTCCTGGACGTACCGGAGCGTGAGGAAGGCATTCCATCTGTTTCAGTGGACGCTACCTGTGGAGTTTCCGGATTCTTGGACGTCGCCGTGATGTATCGATCCAATCCATGATTCTCAAAGGCCTCGTTGTTATCCGTAACACCATCAATTGCGTCTTCAAGAGAGCTCACAGCCTGCTCTTCGCTGCCAGATCTGAGATTGGATGAATCACGTTCTTGTCCGAGGAGACTTCTGGCGAGTTCGACATCCAAGGGCTTTGGCAAGTCTTGATGTGCTTCTTTCTCCAGCGTCTGCGGAGTGAGAGGGACGATATCCGACCGGCGAGGAGAACTTGCTGCCCGCGACCGTGACCATGTGGCAGCCGGAGCTTTATCGCCGCTCTTTGCTGATGGAAAGAACAAAAGACCGTCAAGAAAACCCATTGTTGCTCGTATTAGCAAGCTCTTCGATCGCAGGAGTGGTTGAAATGACTCCAGAATTCTGCTGGACTATATCTAACCCTGAGTGGCTTTTGTTTTCATCGCTCTGTGTCGTACATCCGAAGAGAACTGTTGAAGTAGTGCCTTTGGGATGGAGGTCAGCAGCGCAGGGCAGGTGCTCTGCGGCCGCAATGAACCTCCGCTCTTTCCTGCTTGAGATCAGCCCGCAGTTGACTTCAATAGTCGGAAATTTCAAAGCCCTAAATCACATGAGACTAACTTTGAACAGCACAGAAAGTGTCCCAATCAAAAAAAGAGGCTGAAAATTCATCAAGTCATCTCTATCTGTCATGAGAAAAAGTATCCCAAACCTCGCCCTGCCACTTAACAGCAACAGCATCGCCAAGTGGCCGGCGAACCGAAGTGAATAAACAATTTACCTTTTAGCATTACAACATGCGGAAAGCCGAAAAAGAAAAAAAAATCAGACCAAAACCCTCCTGTTCGCCGATACACCATGCACGGGTCTCCCAACTCCGATCCTTTTAAACGCCTATTCTCATGCACAGAAACCTTTCATTTATCTCTTTACCACT
This sequence comes from Rasamsonia emersonii CBS 393.64, assembly GCF_000968595.1. Classification (NCBI taxonomy): domain Eukaryota; kingdom Fungi; phylum Ascomycota; class Eurotiomycetes; order Eurotiales; family Trichocomaceae; genus Rasamsonia; species Rasamsonia emersonii. Next base: position 69,774 of record NW_013563230.1, read on the forward strand.
CTTCATTCTCGCCTTCGAGAAGAATATACTGCAGAATATCACTCAGCGTGAGAACACCGATGAGGCGGAAGTGGTCATCAACCACAATCAACCGGTGAACCCGAGACTTGCGGATGGTGTCAAAAATGGTGTCAAGGCCATCGTTAATCGAGCAGGTATAAATTCCAGGAAAGTCCTTCCAGCGGTGTAAGTAGGAGCCTGAATGGGAATACGGAATCGCGATAACTTACAGGTGAGCGCTTCTTCAACGCCTCTCCTACGCTAAGGTTCAAGTCATCATACACGCCGCCTTTGATCAGCGTGATCACATCGACCGCTTCAAAAACATTGTATACGATGCCTGGAGAAAACAAAATAAGTCTCATTACGATCACAGCCACGACGGGTCCTGTATTTCCTACCTTCTGAGTTTACGATTGGTACGCTGGATATACTGCGCTCGACGAGCTTGTGAATCACGTCAATGACGGGTGTGTCCATGGATGCCGTTACGATGTCATGATAGGTACCCAGCCGGATCTCTTTCAAGGGCTTCCGCAGCTTCTGCGTTTCCCCAACGTTGACCGCCACGAACTTGAGAATTCGGTATTGAGTGACGACGCTGACTACCAGCTGTCGATCGGTCTGACTGTCGTTCGATACAAGAGGTATTCTCCGAGCGCGGGACGAGAGCATTCGGCGACAAGCTTCATAGAGCGGCCGTTCCGGATCGATGGAGATGGTTTCAGGAGGGGCTACACCCAGTGCCTTTTCCACGTCTGTCGTGTTCCATTTCCGTTAGCTTGTATCTGGAATGCGGCTGGTGTGCAGTGTGTCTAGGACAGGGTCTGTACCTCGCAGGCTGTTGAGGCGGAACTGGTCAATCTGGTCCAAGGCTGCGGGGTTCTGAAAGTAGTATTGGATGACATTGATGTAGTCGGATGTTGTTAGAAGACCAGCGAAAGTGGATGTAGAGTCATCCCATAACGGGGCGGAGACAATTCCTGCAGCCGCGCAGAACAACAGTCAGTAAGAAGCACTCGTGTATCGCGTTGGATAGACAGGACTTGCCATTCTGGATGAGGATATTTAAGCTCTCTTTGACGGAGAGCGAGGTATCGAACATGATCAAGCGGAAGCTGAGCGGGAGGACATCGTAACTCGTTCGAACTTTGAGGAAATTGCGAATTGCTCGCTGCGAAGCAGGAGGAGCAGAAAACCGTCAGTCAATGTCTCCTTTTGGATGCTTTTCTCATGGCCGATCATAACGATCATAAGCAATGCCCCATTGTCGAATGGATGTAGACGGCAATTCACACGTGTTGCGCAAACCCCGCCAGAGAACCCCGCGAAGGGGCTTTCAGAAGCGCCAACAGCAAACGAGAGCGAGCACGCAAACGCTGGGTAGACCAAAAAAAAGATCACATAACGCAACTTACCAAGCCCAATCGCTCGTCCCTGTCAATCGCCCTCTCGGGCTGCACAGGCGTCATTGGATGAGAAAGGCCTCGGGGCCGCAGGTAAGAGGCCGGCTGCACAAAACCCCCCTCGTGACCAGCTGGGGCGACGACACCAGCAGCGCGGGAGCGGTTGGAAACCTTCCCACCGCTGCTGCTGCTGCTGCTGTTGCTGCGGCCGACGGGGGCGTTGTCTTTGTCGTCGTCGTGGTGGTGGTCCAGGGCGGTGCCGTCCGGGGCAGCAGCAGCGCTGGCTCCGTCCGTGGGGGTGTGTGGTCGACAGTTCACAGACTCTTCGTCCGCCATGGTCGGGTTGCGAGGATGGAACAAGCCCACGCCGATGATGGGAGCCGCATGAAGAGGGGCGGCACTGGCGCTGGCAGCTCTACTAGTCTCGGACTCGGACGCGGGGGGTGAAGGTAGAGAGAGACGCTTGCGGCTGGGCCGGAGCCGTGGATTGGATGCCCACCGCCCGCTGCCTTAAGAGTTCTCATTTCCGCTGCTGCAGTCCCCGGTATGCAGCACAGGATGCGCTTCAGGAACAGCAAATGCGATGCGGCACTGAAGAAATTCTTCGCGAGCAGTGGTCGAGACGCCTCACGACAGCAGACACGAGAGCCTCTGATAGATAAGATACGGTACCAGGCAGTGCCAAAGATGCCGCTGTTTCGGCAGTGTACTTCACTACAGGTCTGCTGAGCAGAATCTGCTGAGCAAAAGGAGGTGGGCTGTGCCACCTCGAGTAAATGACAGTCATCTACTTCGTACACTTCGGCTTCAGCAGGTCCTGAGAACAATAGACAACCTGCAGAGAACCTGGCTGGGTTGGCTGAATTCAACTCGACTCCAACTGACATCCAAATCAGCACAGCCTGTTGCTTGTCGAATTTTTTGACCTCTTTCCCTCTCCCCGCCGATCTTCAGCTAGCCCCACACGTGATGTGACGGCTATACAATCACGGCTGTGAGACCGGAAGAGCAGAAAAACGACAAGCAAAGGAATCAATTACCAATTGCTTCAATTTTGTGTGCTATTATGTAGCCATAAGTGGCGACTCAGTCGATGATAAATCTATCGCTAGTCTAATCGCCATATGCCTTTCAAGCCAGATCAATAATACAGTTACTCCTGTTATCAACAAAGCTTGGAAGTTAGGAACCCGAGCTCTTATTCACGAAAAAAAAAACCCCAAGAAATCTAGGAAATCTGTTCTAAATAAAAATGAACCCGCAGAAGAATAAATCGAGAGAAAAAAGAAAAATATACAGCCGCAGTATTCATTAAGCGGCGTTACTCTGGGCCTGCTCATTTGTCGGCGCCTCAACCTTCAAGGTATCCGTCTTCTCCCCCAGCTCGTCTGCAGACTTGCCCTCCGTAGCGGCCAGGCTCGGCGCCGCGCCACCCTTCAGGTAGTCTTCATGTTCGCCAATGCGCTTTCCAGCCTTGATCCAACGCTCACGGTATGCCTTCCTCCGCTGCTCGGCGAGTTTGTTCAGCGCAGGCCAGTATACTGAATGGTCGTACTCGAACTCGACGTCTCCGCCAGTCCCCTTCATGAGTTGTGTGGGTGGCACGTGTTGACACAGATCCTCGTTGAACTTGAGCTTCTGCCGAGTGACGGGGTCGATAAACGGGCTGATGATCTTGAAGAAACCCCAGATGACGAACGGGACTGTTGTTCTCAGTTAACTATATGTCGCACTGCGGGGGGCATAGCTTATAAGCATTCTCTATTTCCCGGGAAAACTCACCATTGATCACCAGCGCTCGTCCCAATCGCTCGGGGTAGTGGTTCTGGAGAAAGTGCAGCGTCTGCTTAGCCTGGGCAATAGAGGAATTCTGGCCAGACTTGGTCTCATTGAAATTCACCACCAAGGCCAGACTCTCCTGGCCGGGCGGCATCAGATCGATCACCCGCTCCAGCATGTACACCAGGTGCTCGATCTGGCGGTCGCTTCGTTCAGTGTTCTGTCTCGACGGGAGGAGGTAGTGACACGGGCGCCCATTGACGTCGAAGCCCAAAATCACCTGCTTCCCCGTCTCGTTCTCAATTGAGATGTACTCGGGCGTCAACTTGTCCCCGATGTATTCGCGACGCCAGATCAACGTGCTGCGGATCCGGCTCACAGCCTCCGGGACGTTCCACTTGGTCGCGCGAAGGTATCGAAGCAGGCATTCGCGGGTCAGGAACATGCGTTCGTCGTCGGTGAGCGGCGTCTCTGGCGCATCCTTCGCGGAGCTGGAGGGGATGGTCGTCCAGGACGAGACGGCCTTCAGCACCTGGTCATATTTGGAAGCCTGGTCGGAGGTCAGTTTCGGGGGTGGCAGCGGCTTGGCCGTATCCAGCGGCCGGGCAAACGGTTTCTTGATGACACCGTCTGCAGCGGACAAGGGCAGGCCCAGCTCGTCGGCAGCTGCTTGCGCTTCCTGTAGATATGGGCTCTCCGCGGGGGCAGGAGTCTCCTGGGTCGTAGCCATGACTGCTAGGTGCCCGGCAGCAACGATGAAAGAGATGGACACATGGTCATCGAGGAGCTTGGACGCTATGCTATATAGGGCGCTCTTCAGCCCCGACTAGGAATCGGATAGGGCATGCTTCCGGATCTTGGGGTGATGGATTTGTGGCCTGAGCCGGCCTGCCGGAGCGTTCCCGCAGCGGGACCCGAAGGATTTGGTGCCGTCATTGGCCTCAGCCTTACCCAGCGATAAGCGAGCACTGATTAGTCGATTAACCAGCTGTCCCTGGCGCCGCCGCACGCGTGGCAGACGCGTCAGTAGCGACATCTAATCCGGCATTATTATTATTGATCCCCGCAACACACTGCCCATCACCTCGCTGCTCGACCACCACGACGCCGTGCTTACCAGACTCATCACGATGGAAGACGTCGTCCACGAGCTCAATGAGCTCTTTGCGTCGTCCGCCCCCGACGGCCTGCCGCAAGATGTGCTCGCGGAGCTGCAGTCCATCCTCCGTCTGCACGCCATCTCGCCGCAGGAGCTCTTCTACAAATGGGAGTCCTACAGTCTGAAGATGGGGTCTGACGAGACCAAGTTGAATTTGGACACGGTTCGGGCATTCAAGCGGGATGTGCAGGAGTCTCTGGAGCGAGAGAGCAGGGGGAAGAACAGCCACCTGCGCAGCACGGAGAAGAAGGGCGGGGTTACAGCGACGCCGCGCGCGATGAATACAGATGTTTTTGGGATGTACGGGCAGATACAGGATTCTGTTGCTGTCGCGGTGATTCTGACAATGTCTCAGGTTGGATGAGTTGACGCCGAATACGTCTCATTCCCGGTCTGCGAATAAGAGCGTCAATGGCTCCGCAAAACGCAAATCGACATTCGAAACACCGTCGGCACCCAAGGTCGGGAGGCCGGAGAAGAGCGGCACTCCTGGAGACTTCAAGACACCTCTCAAGGCGAATGGAGCGGTTGACGGACCACAGTAAGTGATACCTGGCAGTAGGGACCTCGCTGTATACGCAACTAACTGCGATCTACGACCAGACCCGTGCCTTTTTCGGAACGTCAAAACCCTGGCCAAGTCTTGGAGACCCTCAATGGCCACCTGGCCATGCCTACAGCGCCGATGGCTCCGTATGCCGAAGCACGAATTCGACCAACCGCCAACACGGATCTGAAGAAGTTAGGGTATAAGCCGATGGCGATGCGACTCTCAGAGGCGTCGGAGGTGCTGGACGACCGGATAGATGAATTCACCGCCGTATTTCAGAAACACTACGGGTCAGAGGTGACTTTTGGAAGCGCTGCAACACAGAGCACCAGTGAGATTGTGGCCGTGGGCCGCATCGCGTCAGACAGCTTGGAGGGGAAATTGAACACGGCATCTCTGGTCCTTGAGACGTCACGTCGAACGGGCGCAGGCTTGAGGGTGCCTCTCAAGGTGGATTCGTTGCCCTCTGTCCAATTCTTCCCCGGCCAGATTGTCGCCCTTCGAGGGATCAATGCGTCGGGACAGTACTTCTCCGTCAAGGAGGTCCTTCCAGTGCCACTCCTCCCACCAGCGGCGTCCTCACCAGCTACGATCGACACGATCAATGAGAGGTTAGGATCCGACCAGCAGCCATTGAACATCTTCATCGCGTCTGGGCCGTATACGGCGGACGACAATCTGGAATTCGAGCCGTTGAACGAGCTGTGTAAGAAGGCTGCGGACGAGTATGCAGATGCTCTGATCTTAATGGGGCCATTTGTGGACATGGAGCATCCGCTCATCGCATCGGGCGACTTTGACTTGCCTGATGTGCCGGGGATCGACCCGGACACTGCCAACCTGACGACGCTGTTCCGTCACTGCATCGCGGCACCGCTTCAGCGGCTGTGCGCCGCCGTACCCAGCATTACGATCGTGCTCGTCCCATCGGTGCGAGACGCCGTGAGCAAGCATGTCTCGTGGCCGCAGGAGCAGCTGCCGCGGAAAGAGCTCGGGTTACCGAAGCAGGCGCGCATGGTGTCGAACCCGGTGACCCTGTCTCTGAACGAGACCGTGATCGGGATGTTGTCGCACGACGTGTTGTACGAGCTGAGAAAGGAAGAGGCGCTGGGCGGGCGACCCGCAGAAGGCAACCTGCTGACGAGGCTCCCCAAGTACATCATCGAGCAGCGACATTTCTACCCCATCTTCCCCCCATCCTCGCGCGAGAGCTTGCCCAGGGCCAGCGGAGCAGACAGCGTCATGCCGCTAGGCGCCATGCTAGACGTGAGCTACCTGAAGCTAGGCGAATGGTGGAACGTACGACCCGACGTGCTGATCACGCCGAGCATGCTGCCGCCATTCGTAAAGGTAAGAAAAACCCCTTCCCCAGTGCCAACTGAACAAAACTAACTCGTGTTGTGTTTGCGACCAGGTCGTCGAAAGCGTCCTCGTCATCAACCCTGGCACGCTCTCCAAGCGCCGCGCCGCAGGCACCTACGCGCAGATGGCGATCCACCCGCGGACAATGACGGCCGAAGAGCGCCAGGAGAAGCAGCTAAGCCATAAGATCTATGAGCGGGCGCGCGTGGATGTTGTGAGGATATAAACCATCAGCAGCAAGCAATTATGCAGCAAGCAATTACGCAGGACAAGGTGTTCTCTATTTGTCTTCCCTTATTGGTAATGCTTTTTTTTATCCATGGATGTTTCTTGTTGTAGGGATGTATATGCAAAGACGGCGTTTGTTTGTTTGTTTGTTGGATGGATGGATTGATGGAATTAGCGATATACTATGGTATAGTATAGGCAGTATCTGGAAACGATTCCATGAAATGGGAATGAATATTCATTCATTCACTATATTCATTCATTTTATTATTGGTTTGAGCTAGGTAGCTAAGCTAGGTATCTACGTAATAGTCCACCTTAAAAGCACGGACAAACTACACGAGTAAACAGACCAACCAGAAAAAAAATACCCTGGAGATTTTTTTTTAAAAAGAATTTCCCGCCAACGCCAGCGCCCATGACCAACTATGACAAACAATGACCAAGAAACCAACCCGTAAAAACCAGTCGAGGGAAGAAGCAAAGTCATATGGATAATACCGCCTAACTCCCAAACTCCAGATCATGCAATCCATGCCATGGACTTATTCATTAATTGACTCACCACCCTTTCACCATGTATATATCAGCATACTATCCACTCGAGACGAGACTACCGCAAACATCTCGTCCTCCTCCCACCCATCAACGCCCCCGCTTGTTTCAACCGCCAACCCGCCGCAACAGCCGACGAGCCAGACAAGGCAGCAGCAGGCAGAAACCCCGCGGTAAGGCCATGGCCATGCAGAGCACCGCCGCCATGAGGACCGTGAGTGGAGCCACCACCGACACGCGCACCGCGGACGAGCTCGTGAAGGCCAAAATCCCTCCATACGGGCTCCCTGCGAGTCGCGGTGGCGGCGTCCATGGCGCGCGTGATGCCGAACGCGGCGTGCTGGTCGGGCACGATATCGTCCTCGTCTTCCGGGTTGAGAGGCTGGTACTGCGGCGGGACGTAGATGTCCTCTATGGGGAGAAAAGAGGGGACCATGGTCGCGGGGGAGGCGGCGGAGCCGTATGTCACTGCTGCTGCTGTCGCGGAGCCGCTTCCGTTGTGTTGTTGCGGTGGGGGGTGGTGGTGCTGTGGCTGCTGGGCGGCTGCCGCCGCGAGGTTGGAGTACAGCGATGAGTGCGGCCGCGTGAAGTCCTCGAAGTAGTCTGCCAGTCGGGGGTGGTGCATGTGGATGTAGGTTGGGGAGGAGTCTTTGGACTGGACGGACAACACAGGATCAATGGAGTGACTTTAAAGTTTGGGTTTGAGACAAGACGGTACATACCATGTTATATGCTGCAGGAAAACCAAAGCAATGATCACTTGGTTGTATGGACTCAGCTATCTAAAATTCTGAGGAAGATCATGCAGGTAGTACGTCCTCGTCGAGTCGATCTGATTGATACGACTGATCACTGGCAATGGGCAGCAAACAGCAAGAAGCAAGTTTCAGACATGTCACATCAAGCTTCACCACGCGATGAATATGAATGACGACAGAGCGAGGCTCTGGCAATTTCAATGCCTGTTCACATCAACAATTACAGGTGGTCATTGTTGAAGCTCCAGTCAAAACATCCCTAATTCTGCCGCTCTTCTCCGCCTTCTGCGGGGCGATATTGCTTACAAATTATCACCGCCTTCTGTTTTTTGGATTGCAGCTCTATACGACGTATATGATGGCTATGTGACTATTACTATCGCGACCATTGACAAAACTTTTGATTCTGTGAAATTATTACTTCTACCGAGAATGGTACAGTACACAATGATGATGACCATCTCTCGATCTCCCCAGGCCGCTTCTTCTGGTATCATACATCGAACGATGCACGCCTAGCTTTGCAGCCTTTCCCTTCCCTCTTCTGAAACTCCTGGCCTGACGATAGAAGCCTCTAAAACGAACACCCCATCTATAGCATAGCAATGTGTAGATAGAAGATCCACGTCCCTGGGCATGCTGGACGGATTGCGAATCAAAAAGTAAGACTAAGACAATCGAACTTTTTTTTTTTCGTTGGAAAGCCCAGCTTTCTAAAACCCACTTCGGCCGCCCTTTTGCGCATACCAGTAATTAATACAGGACAATCCCCTTGGTCTAGACTTGAGAGTCTATAGAGGCATACCAGAGTTCGTCTGGTATTAGATAACACAATGCCTGAGCAAATAGTGATGATCACCTCATGAATTGGTGCTCATGCGATGCACCACAGGGACTGCGCTAGGAGGCAAGCTGCCCATCTCCGTGACCACCATGTCCACATATTCGGCCGGGGTAACGTCGTACATGATATTCAGCAGCTGCAGATTCGGTACGTCCCTCCAGTTCTTGAGCGGCGAAGACGTGTTTTGACTCAGACTCAGGCTAGCAATCGCGTCGGTGACATTATTGGTGTTGGCCTTCTTATTGCTGGGCTCATTCGAAGGGCCCCCGGGTCCGGAACGCCCGTCACTTGCTGCCGTGGCTGCGTCGTGACCAGCTCGTCTGCGTCTGCGATCTCGTTGACAACGATGCTGTCGAGGGCGACGCGATCGGTGAACTTGACCGTCTCACAGCACACGATCACCGGGATCTCGACCCCGCCAGACCGCTCCTTGGCCGACATCGCGACCAACGCCGTGCCGACACGCGAATACAGCCTCCCGTTGCCCATCATGGCGTGGGCTCCCAGGAAGACCTTGGTGGCATCCTTAATGGCGTGGCTGATGCCGTGGATCAGCGAATACTGCACCTCCAGGCCGGCATTGGCCAGGGACCGCGCCAGGTTCTTTCCTTCAAACAACGGACGCGAGTCGATAATGGACACACGGAACTTCTTGCCCTGTTTGTGGGCCGTGAGCAGGGTCTGTTTCACGATGGAACTTGCTGCAAAGGTGACGATGACGTCGCCGTCGTTGATTTTTTGTGCAGCACTGTTGGCAATCACCTGGTCGGCGACTGTGATCTTTTCACGGATGAAGCTGTCGATGAAGTCGCAGAGAGAGGCCTTGGCAGTTGCCTCAGGAACGGACGGGTCAATGGAAGAGATGGACAATTTGAGCGCGCGGATAGCGTTTCCCTGGCTAATCGACAGCGGACGGCAGGTCGACAGATAGCTGATTTGATGGGACAGGTGGGTGGTCAAGTGACGAGCCAAGGAAGTACCCAGGGGGGTCGTGTAAGATTCAATGACCTGCCAACGGAGTATTAGCAGGAAAAACAGCTTTTTTCTGGCAAAGTGACAGCTATCCAACTCACCCGCTTGAAAGCCAGCAGCGTGGCGACACATCGCGCACTGCTGCCACAAACAACATAGTCTCGTATCTGCAAACCCAGCGCCAGAACTGCCGGATGAACCTCCTTCGCTGCGCCCGCAATGGTCGTCCGTCTGGGATGCCCGTAGAGATGTCCAAAGACCGCAACATTCTTGTCCTCCTTTTTCTCCGTGGCCGCAGAGCCAGCCTGGGCAGATCCCCGGCGAGGCACTGCAGCATTCTTCTGCCCCTTCTGGGCGGCCCCAGCAGCATCTTTCCCTCCTCCAGCCTGTCCTTTCTTCGCAGCCTGCGCGGCTTGACCCTGCTGTTCGCCTGCAGCTGCAGCTTGTTCCCTCTCCGCCTTCACTTTGGCTCGCCGGGCAGCCTTTTCAGCCTTGTTCCTCTTTTTC
>NW_013563229.1:0-58955 GCF_000968595.1 Rasamsonia emersonii CBS 393.64
GGGTCGCCGTTGATTCCCACGTCTCGCAGAAGACGTCTCATCAGGTCCGCTCCGGCGCCTTGTTCTCCAATAACCTTGACGAGCAGCAAAAGGGCCTTAAGCGCCGTTCCCACCAAGGGGGCAACTACAATCGTGCAGAGCGCCGAGATCAGTGCGTCATTGACCAGTCGCTGCGCGTGACCGGGGATCACCTTGGCCAGAATGATCAATGCGGGGGCTAAAAGATGGAAATCTTCAGGGGTGATAAGTGGAAGCAAGGAATTCTCCAGGTCCTGCATCGTCTTCTCGTCGTAGTGGGCTCTGGTGTTAGGGTTCATGGCCAGGCTTCGGAGTGCCTCTAAGCAGGAGCTACGCAGGGTACGATCGGACTTCCTAAGCTGAGCTCCCAACTCGGACGTAACCTCACTGATCCACGCCGGAGTGACATCGCGTTCACTGCTGGCAAGGACGGCGATGTCGTCAATTGCGCGGGCAGTGGCAAGTCGGGTGGTCTCATTCTTGAGTCGGTCTACCAGGATATTAAGACCCTTCGACCGTCGATCAGGCGAGACGAATTTGGTCCCGGCATCGCAAGATGTACGCGCCAACAGCACACCTAAAACGTGGATGGCGCGTTGGCGCACTTCCAGATCGGCACTTGTATCGGTGATGCGGTTCACAATCACATCGTAGAGCTTCTCCAATTGGAGTCCTAAATTATCTGGCTCATTTGCGGAGACGCGAGGTGGCGTGAGAGCCTTGACAATGTGCTCAATGGCCCCCAAGGCCTCACTGGCGACCTTGTAGTTCCGATCGTTGACCGAGGCGACAACCCCGGGGATCAAGGCAATGAGGAATGGCAAAAGCGCATTCGACGTGTGAGTCTCAGCAATTGCGCCGATCAGACTGAGCGTCTCGATCTGCAAGTTTCCGGCGGTTCCTGCTGTGACTGTGCCTCCGAGAGATGAGGTCTTCAGCGCGTCGGCAATCGGGTCCTCAATCTGCTGTAGGAAGTCTGACAGACCGCCATAGCGGGCCAAGGCGAGGCTCTTCAGCAACACCACCGCGGCTTGCTTTAGCGGCACAGAAGCGCGCTTCCACATCTTGACCAAGCTTTGTATAATGGCCGGGATCAGGCGTGTCAGCTCAGCTTGGGGCCCGGATTCGGGAGAAGCGGGGGTAACGACTGGCGAACTGATGGCCGATGAGGTTCCCATGCTAGGTTCAAAGTCGAGGGTGCTGGCGAAGCTGTCTTGACGCCTCCTCTTCCGAGAGTTCTTGGTCCCTCCCACGGACTCAGTGAAGCCGTTGGACGGGACGACTGTGGTGCCCTCACTGGTCTTCCGGACCAGGGCTGTGAGGGTCACGATCACCTCGAGCTTCACACTCTCTTCTCTCTCCTTTCCGAAGCGCGAGATCAACGCCGGTGCCACTTGCTGATACAGCATGCCGTCTTCCAACAGACGACCACCGGCATAGGTGGACACGACGGTGTGCAGCATTTTGGCAGCGCAGCGTCGCACTTTCCAGCTGATATCATCAATGTCGCTGTAGCCTCCTTCTTCCTCGAAGTCACCGAATTCGTCATCCCCCTCGTCGGGCTCCTCAGTGGCCCCGTCTTCGCTACCTTCTTCCTGGGTCCCTCCCATTTCCTCGTCCTCTTCAATCGCCACATTGGGGTCATACTTAAGATAGCGCAGCGCTGCATGGATCGAGTCCGCCAAATATGGCTGCATCTCATGGCTGCAGGAGGCCAGTAGACCTTCCAACGTCACCAATGCCGTCTCCCGGAGTTCGTCCACCTGGGGATCATGCTCTGCATCAGAGTCCTCTGGGTTTATGTCCTCCAGTTCCTGCTCACTGACGGCTGAGAGCACAAACGGGATCAGCGTCTTGAGATAGGTGCCAGATTTAGCGGGAGCCGACCTGGCCAGGCTGCCCACCGTAGCGATGAGATGACGGCGTTTATTGACAGTCAGATTCGGGGACTGAAAACTCTCGACGAGCCCCGACACAAACGCGCCGAGCTGGGCGTCCGAAAAATGGACTACAAGAGCGGAAATAGCTGCCAGGGCCCGTTTTGTGACGACTGTGCCGGCCGTGTCGTTCTCGATTATCGACATGACCGACTGTTGCAGGGCAGCCACCTCGGCCTCATTCAGTAGCGGGCCAAAGCAATTGACCACTTCAATCACGACATCGATGGCGTCGCTGCTGAAACCTTTGGACGGGTCCTTCTCCAACATGCCCTTGACTTCAGATCCTCTCCGGGATGTAGTCTGGCCTGTTAGACGCGGAATGAGGACTCGCGAGATGGCCGCATATGCCGAGGACACCTCCGGGGTCGGGGGAATTCCTGGTTGAGGACATGGAAGCGAGGTGACAATGACGCGCAACGCCGTGTTTGGCACAGAGGTATCGATGGATTGCGAAGTGGTCAAGTTGGAGAGCCGTTCGATGAGGGGGGCCAAGCTCTCTACCGGCAATCGCACCACGAGCGGACCGAGACTGTAATTTGGACAACCGGTAGATTAGATATATCCAAACAGAGGACTAGTCAGAGGTTCGATTACCATTTCAAGGCCTGGTTCTGCACCTCGCCATGCTGATCGTCCAGAGTCTTGAGCAGGCCGTCTGCCAGTCTGGCGGAGGTGGTGGTATCGTGGGAGAGAAAGGCAGAGTTGGGACTGCTGAGGATGCCCAGGAGATCATTGAGGGACATGTACCGGATATCAGGATCGGGATCATCGAGCTTCACCAACAGTCCATTCAGACTGTGGAGGGTTGACTGTCGGTCCACCATGGTGCACTGCGGACCCCCGCGCGAGCGGGCTGAAGACTAGCAACAGATCTCGGCGATACAGATATGGTTGATATAGATTCGAGTGCCAGATAGAACAGAAGTGGGGTTCTCCCAAGCAAGCAAATGAGGGAGAGAGGGAGGGAGTGAATGAGCTACCTAATGTATGAGGAGGGGAGGAAGCGGTGCTTGTTTCCATCAGCTGGAGATAAAACGTGGGGCAAGTCTGGATGCCGCTAAGGGCCGCCGCAATCGCAGGTGACTTGACTGTTGGCTGGCCCGACTATCAGGAAGAACATTCAAAGGTTGTCTACTTGCTCTGTTTACAGGATAAAAGCAATTTCCTCTGAATGAAGTTGCTCATTGGATTTAATTCAGGTCACTTTTTCATGGTTAAGCATCTGTGCTGGTGCATCATCCACTGGTTGATGTAGCTGTCTAGTAATCCATAGACTGGTATAAGGTTCTCCAGGTGTGTGCAGTCAGTAGTGTACAGGCATAGTATTCTTTCTTTGGCTTGATTTTCCTCCAATTTTCTTTAATTTGGTTGTACCTCCAGAAACATACCTCGTGGGCGATGATGACATGACGGCAGGGACCTAGGGATGGAAGAGCAGTAAGACAAGTTACTTGACTGGGATTACGCTGTCATGGCAACATCACCACTGCTCGAGTCTTGCGGGAGAGCTATTAGCTAAGAGCTTAAAGACAGGTACCAGCTAAGCTACCTAGGTAACTCGCATGCCCGGAGACCGGGCGGTTCTATCAGCTCATCTCACCTGATTGAGCCTTTTTGTCCGCGCAGCTCCGACTCCGGCATTATCCTCTCCGTCTTTCTCTCTCCTTCCATCCTCAATTCCTTCCAATCCCTCCCTACCCAGGCAGTCAATTGCTTGCCATTGACTTCGATCTTCAACCCGCAGTCATGGTCCTCCCACGCACCCCCGCACTCCGCACCCTCATTGCCTCCCAGGCCCGTGCTGGGGCCCGCGCTGCCGGCCGGCACCAGCGGCTGCTGGCCGCTCGCCGCTTCTACGCCAACCAGGGTGGCCAAGGGGCGCCCCAGAAGAAGAGTGATCTCCCATGGTGAGTGGAAGCCTTCGTGATCTCTTCTGGTCATTCATTCCTTGTATGTATGGTACAATGCTGACAGGCGCTTCGCAACAGGCTGGTCACCTCAGTCGCCGTCACCGTCCCGGCCGCAATGTACCTGTACAACTCCGGCCCGTCCGAGACTGAGCATGGAGTTGGCCCCGAGAGACCGGTGGTGAAGGGGGACGACGGACATAGGCCTCACAAGGAGCCTGAACCTGCTCCTGCTGCCGAGGTAGAAGAGCAGAAGCCCGAGGAAGAGAAGCCTGCAGAGGAGCAGCCGGCGGAGGAGAAGGAGGAGGCTGCACCACCTGCGAAGGAGGAGGAAGGGGACAACAAGCCGTCTGAACGGGACCCAGTGAGTTCAGGTCGTCTTCTATCCCCCTCTGTAGTGAAAACAAAAAAAAAAGCAAAACAAACATGGAAGTTGGAAAGCTAACATTCTCTCCAGCCGAAGGCGTTCAAGGGCAGTGAAAGCCCCACAGCGAAGTCAGGCGCGATGTCGTCCAAGCAACACGGCGTGTCAAACACCGAAACCAAGCACCCATGGCTAGAAACGCCAGGGAAGAGTGAGAAGGCCGAGGGTTTTACCGAAACCGCCAAGCTTCAGGGAACGCTCTCTCCCAAGCGGCCCAAGGAGGAGGATGATTAGATATCACAGGCTGTTCACGCATGTAATGTAGCATATGAAATATGAACTTTTTTTTTCTTGTCTTGTCTCTCCGATTGATTGAAGCAGAACATATCAAGATATATATAAAAAGAATAATAGGGGGACACCCATTGACTAAGAGAAGGTGGTAGGGAGGTAGCTGGTGAGTACTAATTGCCTTGCCTGCATGCTTCCTCTACGGGTGAGATCACTTTGTTCCTATACCAGAAAGGAGTTACCAAGTTTGAAAAAAAAAAGGCCGGGTCAAAGATATTGATACGTGGCTAAAACAATATATCATCATAAATATAAACAATAAACAAGTGTAATGACGGATATATATTGGTAAATTGCTTGGTAAATAACAATTAGTTACAGGTTATATATCACAATATATCAGAAAATCAGATAGAGAAAGAGAATAGAAAGGAAGGCAAATGTCAGCTGGTTGCCGCCATAGCCAGAAGCCATCATTGCTCCTGCTGCGCCAGGGTTAGCGGCGCTTTTACTCGTGGTGGATGCGGACGCGGAACCAGTGGCTGTCCCCGTGGCGCTGCTGCTGCTGTTCTTGCTCACCAACCCGGTCGGCCACGAAGTCACCATCGCAGCTTTGTAGGTTCCTTTCAGCGTGGTCGTCGCGCACGAAGACGGGACGCTGTTCGCCTGTGATGCTCCCCAGCTCGGCCCCATGGTGCCGTTGCGACGGCTGGCCGCCGTCAAGAAGGCAGCGTAGGACCATGTGAGGTCGATGGCGGACGTCTGGCTGCCGTTGACTTCGGAGAATTGCTCTGAGAGGGCCCCGTTGTCTGGCGTGTATTTCTGCACGATGCTGACGAAGCCGTCTGCATAGGTCTTGATCGCCTTCGTCAGCGAGGCGTAGGTGTCGGAGGAAGACGGGTACGTCCCGGTGTTGACGGAGGAGTCAAAGTCGCGGAAGAAATCCAGAGAGATGGATGTGATGTTCAGCGAGCCCTGTTTCTGCCACTGATAGAGGGCATCGTAGAGCTGTTCGGCTGCCGCCAGTGTGCACAGGTACCTAGACCATAGATCAGCGTTGTTTCCAGGTTCATCGAAGTAGATAAAAAGTAGATTCGGTAAAAAAAAAAGGTTTGAAAAACAGCAAAGGAAGCTCCCTACCATGGATTCCCGTCGTAGTATATATCCTCCGCATACCGTCCGATTGCCACTGCGGATCCCTTCTTAATGCCATCGTTGACAGAATAGAGGTTTCTGAACGAGTCCACGACAGCTTTGTGGTTCGCCAGCGCGTATGACGAGCAGGGCTGGAATGTTGAATCGTCACATGCGGCCTCCGGGTCAAAGACGTGGATCGAGGCCAGAATGGAGTTGGCGTCTTTGCCAGTCCGGTTGACGTCGTGCACCAGATTGATATTCGAGTCGATGTAGCTCCCTGTCCAGAAGGACTGCTGGAAGCACAGGATCTGGGAGGCTACCGAACTGTAGTCGCCAACAGTCTGGTTGAGGCGCTTCGCCAGCGCAGCTCCCTCGACGAGGGCCCGGTGAGAGACGGCAATGGTGAAGAACGACGAACCGTCGACCTCTTCCCAGAGGTCATAGCCGGTCTGGTTCCAGTACTGGGCAACATAGGCCAGATCGTTGCTCGCAATGGGCCAGACGTGCGACAGAGCAACGTCCGAGTAGCCATTGTCTATCAGCCATTGGGAATATGCGATCAGAGCCGTGGCACGCAATGCCGGCCCATCACGTTGGGGACGACCCCACTGGCCCAGAAAGGCCGTCTCGTTGATGTAAAACTTGGGCTCTGCAAGACCGGCTCCGGAGGACAGGTCTCCTGATGGGTTCTGGACGGTCTGCAGCTTTGCTTGGGCGGAAATGTAATCCTGGATCAGGCCCTGCAGGGACGAATCGCCGTCGACAAACCGGTCAATCAAGTACTTGAATGTCAAGGCAGCATCTCTCGTCCAGGTGTACCAGTCTTGAAAGAGCGCGATTAGATTAGCGTCCTAGATCTGGCATGGCAATAGTGGGATCTACGACATCTACTCACAGTCAGGATTCGTCTTGGATGGGCTGGCAACCACAATGCCCGCATCTGCTCCCGGAACGGCTTTTCCGTTAGGGCCAATATTGGCCAAGACGCCACGCAGAGCGATATCTGATTCTGACGCAATGAAGGCATTCAGATCGGAAGCTCGTGTCACCAACGACTCTGCCGAGGCACCCAAGGAGAACGCCAGCAGGGCGACCTGAGACAACAATGGCTTGACCAACATGTTGACGATGGGATCTGCTCTGGTCTAAAGACGAACGAATGTGCTCAAACGAATGGACGGGGGACGACCAGATTCATGGATTCAGCCAATGGCCAACCCCCAAGAGCAAGAAGAGATGGCTGACTAAGTCGGTCTTCGTGTTCAGCACACGCGACAGATGGATTGAGAGATGGGTCCGGCTAAGAAGGACAAGATTTTAAGATTCAAAACAGATCTTCAGGTGCCATCTTGGCTGCGGATTTCAGGGGTCTTTTGAACGCACCCCATGGGGCGAATGCGAGTCTGCTAAGCAGCGCTAACCAGGGCTCTGGCGATACCGTCACATCGGGGCCAATCGCTGGTAGGGCTGTTATCACACCAGGCCAGTCAGATCGATTTGTGCTAATTTAGCAGCTGTTGTTGATAACGAGCCAGGAGCCTTCCAATAGTTTGATATAGTCATGATCGAGGATGCAGTGTAGATGCAACTAGTCAGTGATCTCCAAACAATCGAAGTAATGATGTTCGTCAGAAACTAAAAATAGCTCAAACCGGCTGCTGGTTGCCGACAAGCTTAGACAATCTCTTCCAACAACTTTCGATTTTAGATCTACGAAATCAAAATCACGTATTTTATTCATTTGAATCCAAGCAATCTTTGCTTTCCTTTTCTCTCTTTCTTTTTGTTTGTTTTTTGCAAAACAATTGAGACTGAGACAGGTTGTTCTCAATCTGAAGAGATCACTGCAGGTGCATGTCTTACGTTGTTTGAGACTCATCACTTCTTTTGTTCACTCTGCGAGAACACGCAACCATCCTCATCTCCGCAGCCAGCCTGATCTGTCGAGTCCCACTTCGTTCCATCTGCAGGTCCTGTCGAAGTCCTCGGTTAGGCACGATCATGCGGCTCTCTGCCAAGATCGCAAGGGATAGTCGACACTATCGAAACCTCCTTGCTCAACCTGTCCAAGATCTGTCGCGTATGATGAACGATCTACTCCCCTCACTTCCCTTTCCAATACTGCTAATCATAATACCAGGACTATTGCAGAAGTCCACCATGCGTCCTGATCCTGATCGTTCACCGCCACTGACGAGGACTCCACCATGCTGTGGCTTTCTTCGTTCTGTTGACCTATATTCGTCCACTGAGAGCCCTATTGTGTGATATTTTAATTTCTTTGAAACAAGTCCGATGCATACCACGTGTGCGAGGCTTGCAGAAGTGGACGATCTCCTGATCAAGATGTGTTTTCTCAATAGTATGACGCTCATGACACTGGTGGCTTGCCCTCCCTTGTGCGAGTCCCATTTTCCCATGCCAGGGCTCCGAAAATTCAACATTCTTCAGTCAGAATGTCAATTGATCTTTATAAACCCTGCCCTGCCCTCATCCTCTCAAATTGGAATTATTCCATTGTTTGTGAGGCTGGATCAAGATGAAGTTGCCCCTGTTTATTGCAAGTACAGCCTTGACTAGTGCTGTCCTGGCTGCTGATGCGGCCGATTGGCGCTCGAGGTCAATATACCAGCTTCTGACAGATCGATTCTCTCGCCCCGATGGATCGACGACGGCGCCCTGTGTTACCGAAGACCGTCGATACTGCGGCGGCACCTTCCAGGGTATCATAAAGCAGCTGGATTATATTCAGAGGATGGGCTTTACGGCGGTTAGTTTGGCACACTTCAAGCTCTCAAACAAAGAAACATGCTGATAGCCAGGCTAGATTTGGATATCCCCCGTTACCCATCAATTGGAAGGGAGAACGCCCTATGGGGAAGCGTACCATGGCTACTGGCAGCAAGATCTCTACAAGCTGAACTCCCACTTTGGGTCGCCGGACGACTTGCGAGAGTTAGCAGAAGAACTGCATCGACGTGACATGGTGAGTGTAGAGCGCCTGAAACGTTCACCTGGGAAAGGGCTTGCTGATGCAATATTAGTATCTCATGCTCGATGTCGTCGTCAATCACAACGGCTGGAACGGATCCGCGTCTACAGTCGACTACAGTGTATTTCATCCTTTCAACAAGAAGGAGTACTACCATGACTACTGCCCAATACTCGACTGGTCCAACCAGACGCAGGTTGAGGATTGTTGGATCGGTGACAATCTCGTCTCCTGCCCAGACCTGTATACGCAACATCCACACGTGAGGCGAGAATACCAGTCGTGGATCTCTGATCTCGTCCGCGACTATTCAGGTATGGCACTTGTCTGCAATGGCAATCAAGACAGGGATTCGGTATCTCACATGCTCTTATCCAGTGGACGGATTGCGAATCGACACCGCTAGGGAAGTCGAAAAGGACTTTTTCCTTGGTTTCGTTTCGGCGTCTGGAGTCTTCGCTACCGGAGAGGTCATGGTCAACGACGCCAATGAGGCCTGTCCTTACCAGCCGTACCTAGGCAGTTTCCTGAATTACCCTGCGTAGGTTTTCTGGGTTGTACAGTACATTCGTGATCCTGACTGACAAACCTTCTACAGTTACTACTCATTGATAGATGCGTTCAAGAGTCCGTCGGGCAACATCTCCAGCTTGGTCAATCAGATCAACCTGGTGAAATCGACTTGCTTGGACACCACCGTCCTGGGTAGCTTTTCCGAAAATCACGATAACCCGCGTTTCGCCAACTACACGGCGGACCTGTCCCTGGCAAAGAATGTCATCGCATTCACGATGCTCGCAGATGGGATTCCCATCATATACGCCGGTCAAGAGCAGCATTACTCTGGCGGCAATGACCCCAACAACCGCGAAGCGCTCTGGCTGTCTGGCTACGACACTTCCGCACCGCTTTACCAGCACGTCGCACAACTGAATCGGCTTCGTAGTCATGCCGCACGCCAGAGTCCGACATACCTGACCTACAAAAACCAGCCCATCTACAGTGATTCGACGACCTTGGCCATGCGGAAAGGGTTCGACGGGCAACAGGTTATCACCGTGCTCAGCAACCTCGGCACTAGCGGCCCGAAGTACGTCCTATCCCTTGGAAACACGGGATATCAGCGTGGGCAGGAACTGGTCGAGGTCCTGACTTGTACTCATGTCACGGTGGACGACAACGGAAATGTCCCGGTTCAGATGGAGCAGGGACTGCCGCGAGTTTTCTATCCGGAACACCAGCTTCGAGGTTCGGGGTTGTGTGACCTGTAACAGGGCCAATGGCCGCAAAATCTGATTCAACTAGACATTTTTTCTAATTTCTTTTTTTTCCATTTCTGTTTTACTATTTATTTGTTTATTTTCATCCTTTATTTATTTTCATTCAATATCTCTATAGGGCGCTTGTGGTCTATTATAGACTATGGCCATTCGAAAAGAGACAAAGCAGCCCGTGTGATCCGATAGCAAACATATCGTACATACCTAATTGCATCTAGGTTGTCCAACTCTTTTTTTTTTACCTTTCTGGTTTCTTTTTTCTGCGGTTCGGATTCTCGGCTCTGGTTCCACATGATCGATGCGGGTGCATGGGCGGCCTGATGCGGGGAAGGTAGCATTTCTGGGGATGATCGTCACGGAGAAATATCAGTCACAACACGTGTGACGGAGGAATTTAAAGAAAAAATACCGGGGATTATATTTGTTCTAGCCTTATGGAACCCCTCCTCAACGCTCAGTATATAATGTGTCCTTGAGACGAATCCCTGTGATCCGTCTCTCCAGATGTTAGGCATATTTCCTGTTCGGGAAAACTGTATTAAACTAATAGTGCGGAGGAGAGTCCCTTGTAGCATTATTCTTTTGAGAGTAGTATAGTATATACCGGTATGAGTGCTTATCCATTGTCTGCTTGGCGACACCAAGCAGGGACGGTGGCCGTGTTGCTGTCGGCTCTGTTTGCTGGGGTTTCCCATGGCAGTCCTGGCCTTTCCCGTAAGTATCCTTTTCCCGCACAACTGACAGGATTCTCTCTCTCTAACTCGACTTGTGCGATCAATTTCTTTCTTGTGACAGTCCTTCCTCGTGTCCTGGAGCCTCTTCCTCTCGGATCCATCAAGCCCCAGGGTTGGCTGAAGGATCAGTTGCAATTGATGAGCGATGGCCTCGCCGGGCACGAACACGAGTTCTACGGCTACGTCCGGAGCAATCCCTGGCTGGGAGGCGATCAGGAGTACAGCTCGCTCAACGAGGCGTTTCCATACTGGTTCAACGGGCTCGTGCCGCTGGCGTATGGGCTGGACGACCAGCGTTTGAAGGACCAGGTCCTGAGCTCGGCAGACTACATCCTATCGCATCAGCAGTCGGACGGCTGGCTGGGCCCGGAGACCAACCTCAGTACGCGCAACTTCTGGGCGCGATATCCGGCGTTTCTGGGTCTGGCCCAGTTGGCAGAAGCCGAGAACGGCACGGATGTCGAGAGACGGATTCTGGATGGCATGCACAGATTCGTCAATCTGATGCATTCCATGCTGGCCGACAACTATACTGGCTATGTCGTGCACCCGGGAGACGATTTCGATGACCAGTGGGGACGCTCCCGGGCAGCAGACATGATCTTGGGGCTGCAATGGCTGTTCGAGAAAGATCCCCGGAACGACTCCCAGATCCTGTTCGAGTGCATGCAGTACCTGAACCAGAAAGCGTACAATTGGTCGTACTGGTACACGGAAGGAGTCTACATCAAACAGGATCTGGACACCGTGCCAGTCAACATCACGAATTTTTACTTTCCTTTCGAGCATGGAGTGAATGTTGGCCAAGGGCTCAAGGCCGGAGCAGTCATTCGGCGGTTCACATTCGACGACAGCCTCGCTGACAGTTCGCGACGGGCCGTCAATTGGACCTTTCAGTACCATGGCACGCCTTCCGGAGTGATCATCGCGGATGAGAGGTTGTCAGGTCTGAGTCCCGTCCGGGGCGTGGAGCTGTGTTGTGTGGTGGAGACGATGTACTCGCTGAGCTATCTATATCAGGCCCTGGGAGACGCCTACTTCGCGGATCGATGCGAACTGGCAGCTTACAATGCTCTTCCTGTCATGCTGACGCCCAACTGGTGGGCTCATCAGTACGTCGCCGAGACGAATCAGCCGATTTCTCACCAACTAGCCGTCTCGCCGTTCTGGAACGTGAACACCGTCGGCCAGACCTTTGGCTTGGAACCCAATTATCCTTGCTGCACCGTGAACCATCCGCAGGGATATCCGAAATTCGTCTCCAACTCTTTTGTGAGGGTTGATGAGGATGGCATCGCGCATGCATTATTGGGGCCGACCTCCGTGAACACGACCACGAAGTCGGGACGACGAGTTAACATCGCCTGCACCACAGACTATCCCTTCAGCTACGACTTGACATACTCCGTTCAAACTGACGGGCCTTTTGACTTTTTTGTTCGAGTCCCGTCATGGGCATCCACATCGAACAGCGTCATCGCTGTGAACGGAGGTTCGCCCCGTCCGGTCCAGGCAGATCCAGCAACCGGCTTGCATCGCATCTCCTTGGACGGTGGAATCAGCACGGTCGTATATTCGCTCTCGACAGACATCCGCGTGGAACAGAGAGCCAACGACACCGTATCGATCTATCACGGCGCTCTTCTCTACTCTGTTCCGATAGGCGAGAATGTCACCACCCACAGCTCCAACTATCCAGGTGCTCCCCCGGAAGTACAGGAGTACACCATGCTCCCGACGACGAAATGGGCACTTGCAATTGACCCTTCCACACTCCGGTTTAACGCGTCGCAGAACAACGGCTCTCTGCCGAATCCGATATGGACCTTGAACGCGCCGCCCGTGACCATCACGGCAACGGTGTGTGAGATCTCATGGGACCTGGTCAACGGGTACGCACCCAATCCACCTCTCCCAGGCCAGCGAAATTGCACGGGCGATCCGTTCGAGATTGCCCTGGTGCCCTATGGGAGTGCGAAATTGCATATGGCCGAGCTGCCGACGGTTAGTTTGAGATAAGTTCTGGCTGCGTGTACAGAGTACTAGCAGAACAATTCTTCATTTGAACGCGGTAGTTATACAGACACCCAAACTGTAGATACTGCTGTACAGAGTAGATACTGGCCTCTCTGCTAGCATTGACGAAGACAAACCCACAAAAGGAGCGATCCAAGAGCATCGATGCTCTGCCAAGCCGATCTGCAGTGTTAGCGCCCCCGTGATAATCCCGTGATTCGCCTACGTCATCGCGCCCAGCCCTCCCGCCCCAGTCGGCGGCGGAGCAACTGGCCCGCCGAAGCCATTGCGACCTGCTAAACTCGCACCGCAGCAAACCCCTGGCCGCTGAAATGTGCACCGGGCCTGGCACGGCTTGGCTAATTAATTACTTAATTGACTTCAGAAAAATCTATCTGTCCTGTTCGATTCGGCCGTTGATCAGATCAGGCCCGACCCAATCTCCCGGGCACGAGGTCCTCTCCTCGTCTGGCTTCTCCGGTTCCCCAAAATTTATTTTGCTCCTCGCTCTCTCTCTGCTGGCTTCTCCCCACTTCTGTCCGCCTCTTGTCGACCTCGAATGCTTCCCTCGTCGCCGTTCACAGGGTAAGAGCCCCTACAGCAGCGTTTTCTAGCACTCGACCGACTCCACGGCGGAATTGGCTTCGATTGGGGACCGCAAGTGGGAGGCAGCAGTCTTCCCCCGGAAAACTTGACCTGCCGGGCATTCTGACGTCCATCTCGCTCATTCTCCCTCTCCTTCGACATGCCTCGCGTGCGGAGAAAATCCAGCAATCTGGGGGCGGATATCCGCGGTGATACCAGTGCCCCGGCCATATCGACCATGTCCACGGGCATCGCAACCAAGACGGAGGTTGCAGACGTGTCTCAGGTGCGATTCTATTCCCATGCCGCAGTCCTCGTGGCTTGTTATCTTCTTTGTCTTTGGGCTCATGTTTCCGGCTGATCGTAGGATCGTCCGCCGCGGACCGCAACAGACAAGGCCGGGAGATCGCCAGCCAAACGGCGCAAAACACGCTCCTTGTTCCGACGCTGGATAGACCTTTCGTTGAAGCACACATGGCTGACGCCTCTGGTGATCTTGCTGGTGATCCTGTCCGCGTATGCCGTCAATCCGACCGAGTCCAATCCGATGCATAGCGCCATCTTCCTGTCGTACCGTCGCGAACCGCGCTACCCGGGCGAGCCGGTGATGTATGGCAAGGGCAAGAAGGATTTCGCCTTCGTCGCCTTCTACACCGTCTTCCTGTCCTTCACCCGCGAATTCCTGATGCAACGGGTCATCCGCCCGTGGGCGATCTACTGCGGGATCCGCTCCAAGGCCAAGATCGCTCGCTTCATGGAGCAGGTCTACACGGCCATGTACTTTGCCATCTTTGGGCCGTTTGGTCTGTACGTCATGAGTCGGACGAATATCTGGTACTTCAACACCACGGCCATGTTCGAAGGGTTCCCGCACCGAGAGCACGAGGCGGATTTCAAGGCTTACTACCTGCTGGAAGCGGCGTACTGGGCCCAGCAGGCCATTGTCCTGCTGCTGCAGCTGGAGAAGCCCAGGAAGGACTTTAAAGAGCTGGTTGGGCACCATATCATCACATTGGCCCTTATCTTCCTGAGTTATCGGTTCCACTTTACGTACATGGGGCTTGCCGTGTACATTACCCACGATATCTCGGACTTTTTCCTGGCAGTACGTTTCCCCCTCTCTTTTTGTGAAAATTTTCTGACTCGAATAGACGTCAAAAACTCTCAACTATCTGGATTCCCCGATCATTGGGCCGTATTTTGGACTGTTTGTTGCCGTCTGGATCTACCTGCGACACTACCTGAACCTCAAGATCCTCTGGGCAGTGCTGACGGAATTCCGAACTGTGGGACCGTACGAGCTGAACTGGGAGACGCAACAGTACAAATGCTGGATCAGTCAGATCATCACCTTTGTCTTGCTGGCCAGCTTGCAGGCGGTCAACCTCTTCTGGCTGTTCCTGATCCTGCGCATTCTGAAGAACTACCTCTTGAACAGCGTGAAGAAGGACGAACGGAGCGACAATGAAGAGGACGACGAAGAGGTGGAGACGACTACGAAAGCTTCGAACGGATCTGCCGCCCTGCCCAACGGCGACGGTCAGTCATTGACGCAACGGAATGTCGGCAAGGACCAGCAGGCTCCTCAGGTTCTCCTGAACGGGCAGCCAGTGGCCGACGCCGACGATTCCACGGACGACAAGAAAGACCGATGAAAATTACAGAAGCATTATATTCGTTATTATCTTCAATTAATTCGATATAATTCATATGTCAATTTATGTTAATTAATGTCAATTCACTTTTGTCGATCCCCTTTTTCTGAATTGACATGGCATGAAAAAGCAGCAAACGGAATGTTCACCTGTTCTCCTACCCACGGAACGCTCAACTATTCTTCTACCACCCTCCTCACTCCCAGTCAACCCAATCGTTCACGGTCCAATCTGCATAAGCTTCCTTGTCGCGCAGGTGTTTGATTCATCTTCATTTTGGAAGGGAAGGAAGGAAGGAACCTTTCTTTCTTTCTTTGCTTCCCATTGCTTCCCATTTCTCAGCTGGCAGGGCTTGGCTACGTCTGTCTACAAAAGGGGACTAACCTATTTGTATTTTTTTCTCTTCTCTTTTCTTTTCATGCATAGCGTTCGTTTTGCTTCTCCCCGCAGCGAACTTAACTAACATCCATGGTTGTTGCTGTTTTTTGGATGATTGATCGCTTGATCGAGTGGTTCCTTTTTTTTTATTATTTATAAATATTTATTTTCTTGATTGATTGATTGATTGATTGGCTGATTGATTGATGACGAGGAATCATTGAAGGATGAAGATGAAAATGAAGATGAGAAAGAAAATAATTGATTGATTGATTGAGAAGGGAAAAAAAAAGAACAGAACAGGAAAAAAGGAAATAAATAAATGCAAGGAATTGTATGTAGATTAAGCTAATACCTATTTCTCTCTGTCTCGCGTTTTTTTTTTCCCTACACATATTGCTTACATAGGTTATGCAGATAGTATATGTCATATTCATATATATTGCATAATATAGGCTATATTATAGCCCCGGATGGTCCTAGGAGCCTTATTTCTTCTTCTTCTTCTTCTTCTTCTTCTTCTTCTTCTTCTTCTTCTTCTTCTTCTTCTTCTTCTTCTTCTGTCCTGTCTGTTTATCTATCTATCTATCTGTCTGTGTTAATTATTATTGATTCGCCCTTAACTGCAATAACATTACTGACTGCCACATAGCAGCTTTGAGCCCACATTCTCGCACAGTAGCATATGCAAAAGAAATAAATAAAGTAAGCAGACATTTTCCTGTCAACATTCCGAGCCTTCTTTCTCGGTAGTAAGTAAGAGAGAGAGACTGCAAACGCTTCAAAAGCAAAGCTGTAGTATCGAGACATTTATTTATTCATTGTGTCAAAAAAAAAAGGCATCGATATAATATTATTCCACTGCATTGAGACTACTTTTTTCTGTTAAAAAAAAAAAGACGGTTGTGACCCTTTTTATTATCTCATCTCCTTCCTTTGTCTTGCACGTATATATTATCACCATATTATCCTCTCAGATTATATTATCATTATGCAAGACGAGAGAGAGCTTAGTATCCGTTTACATGAAAAGTAAGATCATTAAATTAAATTGACTCGTTCATTATCATAGTCGAGCAATATAGACTAGCTAGGTAGTTAAGGTATTAGAGTCAGTGACTAACTTGCTTGGTTAGTTCACTATATACTCTTCTTTTCAAAAAAAATTTACTATACGGAGTACTATATAGCGATTACTAACCAATGCTGCTTTGCTTGCTCATCAAATGGCGTTTGAGAAGAGATCATCAGATCCTTCACTTCATCATCGCGTCATAACTAATAGAGGCTTGAGTTGAGGTTCAGTAACGGGTTTGACAGCATATTAATAATATCATATTTCTTCCAAAACAGCCAGCCTACGCCGACACAGTCTTGGCCTCCTCCTGGTGTGCCGCCGGCGCAAGCTTCTCCTCGTCATAGCCCTTCGTCTCAATGGCCACTGCATGGCCGAAGGCGCTCTTGGTCTTCCACGCCGGAGTGCCAATGTACGGGATGCCGTTGGGGTCCGTGAAGATGGCCTCGACCTCCTCCAGCGTCTTGCCTGCCGTCTCGGGGAACAGGAAGAAGACATGGATGAACATCGCCGTACAGAATACTCCGAACAGGATGTACACCTTCCACTTGATGTTCACAAACGCCGGGGGCACAAAGTATCCCAGCGCGAAGTTGAAGGCCCAGTTGAACGAGGTGGTCAACGCGTTGGCCTTACCACGCACACGCAGTGGGAACAGCTCTGGAGGGTAGGTCCAGGAGACAGGGCCCCACGAGACGGCGAACGAAGCCACAAAGAGGTAGGTGCATGCAATGACACCTTTGCTGGGAGGACCCTCAATGATCCAGGACTCTGTCTCAATGTTGTTGAGACCACCAGGAGGAGCCGGGCGACCGCGACTCGCAAGCAGTCCACCGTTGGCAAACATGAAGATAAGCATGAAGAGGGCACCAAACAGCAAAGTCGGGCGCCGACCCCAGCGGTCAACAAAGAGGATGGCCGGGACCGTCATGAACACGTTGATGACGTACTGGATACTCGAAGAGACCAGCAGGTTGTTACCCTTCAACCCAGCCATGGCAAAGACGTACCTGTGAAGCCATCAGTCAGTATTCTTCAAAAGATCCGAATACAGATCTAAAAACAGATCTAAAAACATATCTGAAAACAGACGGATGGGGAAACCTACGTAATGTAGTACATCATCACGTTCATACCAGTCAGCTGGGACCAGATCTGGGTGAAGACTCCGACGTGGGTGCGGTTGATCATGTTCGGCTTGAAGAGCTCCAGGTAGCTGACATCGGCATTGCGGCGCTCAAACTCGCACATCTCCTTGATCTCTTCAAACTCGCGCTTGACGAATGGCGAGTTGGGATCACCCTTTCCGTGGACCAGGGTCAACACTGCATGGCAGTCTTCCCAGCGGTCCTTGCGGGCGAGCCAACGAGGAGACTCGGGGAGAATCATCAACCCGAAGAAGAGCAAGACGGCAGGGATCATCTGGAGACCCCACGGGACCCGGAAGGAAGCGGTGCCCTTGATGAAGCTGCAGCCATAAGACACGCTGGAGATGGTCAGTTTGGAAACGATCAATTTAAATGACCTGGACGGAACGTACTAGAACATGATCATGATACCCCAGGTAATAGCCCACTGTTGAAGACTGACGAGACGACCACGTTTGGTGGGCGGAGCCTACCATGAGTTAGTAGTAGCTTCTATACGTTGGACGGCCTCAGCATACCAATTCAGAAATGTAGACAGGAACCTGTGCAGAGCAGATACCAACGCTGAAACCGTTGATGATACGGCCGACAATCAGCATCGGGATGTTCTGGGAAGCGCAGGTTATAATCGAGCCAATACACCTGGCAGCACGGTCAGTCTTTCCTGCGCAGAAACGAAAACCGACGAACTTACCAAATCACCGAACCGATCTGGATAGAGGTCTTTCGGCCGGTCAAGTCAGAGAGGAAACCGGACACCAAAGCACCAAGCCAAGAGCCACCGGCCATCGAAGCCGTGATACCACCCTGAACGTTCGAGGTAGGACCAGCACAGTTTCTGACGCCATTTTCGTAGGTCACCGAACCCTGGTTGAAATAGCAGAGATAGGATTCAGTGCTGATAATGGCCGACATCGAGGCGATATCGAAACCGAACAGGCCACCGCCGACGACGGCGATGGCCGCAATCACGTAGATGTTCCCAACCACCATGATGCCAATAGGCTCTGGCTGGTTAATGGGCTACAGCTCTCTGGTCTCTGTCTCTGCAGTGAGAGAGGGAGAAGGTGAGACAGGTCGGAAAGACAAAGCAAAAAGATCAAGGGGGATGAGCCGCAACGCGGGGTGCAGACGCAGGTCAGGTTAATATACCTTGATCCTCCAGTCTAACCTCCGACCTCGAGGCGAACCGGTCTGCGTGGAGTCACCGTGCCGTGCGGTATTCGGTGACGACGAAGAAGCGCAAGCGCCGGAGAAACTGCATAACAGACGGAACACAACCGCTGCACATTGCAGAGAAACCCAATGGACGGTGGCATTAGGGTTCCACTCTCCGATCCAGCCATGAACTAATGCTCTCCGCCAGCTTCCCCAGACCGTACGGGACGAGAACCACGGGAGGAGATGCCGAGGGCTCATGGCGTTGGGCGCTTGCAACGGGCAGATACAACCTCAGACGGATTGAGAGGAGAAGCGTATGCTCCAATGTCGCTATATCTCAGGAGATGGCTATTCTGTTTGGAGACCAATCATGGCTCTGGTGGCTGGCCGCCACCAAGGCTCGTCCGGTCGATATGTCTTGGAGTCCGGGGAATAGTACCTAGGCAGGGCACTAGCACTGACAGCGAAACCCGCAGACAATTAGCGTGCCACCAACCCACACGTTCAAGTCGATCCAGCACGGTAATCATGTGCATGATTCTGTTGAGCCTATCGTGACCACGACGAGCTGCCCGTGCCTGAATCGTCACGGGCAATTGCATTGCTCCAGCTCTTGCGGCGGAAATGACGTGGGAGTCAAACGTTGTTTCGTCCTGTTTCTCCTATCCTCGTTGAGCAACTGGAGGTTGGAAGCAAGATTTCTTGCCAAGAAGCGCCTCGCCAGCCATGAAGTCGCTAGGACAGCGGACAGTCTCGTCTCCGAAGCCAATCGCATCAGCGGCGCCTTGAGCAACACTCCTTTCAGCCATGTGCGGAGTGGCGCCAATTCGGTTTCTTTTCCTGAGATGAGAAGGTCAAAGTCAGGACCAGCAGGCTAGTCGAGACGTGGTTGTCGAATCATGATGGGGCGATGACGGTCAGAGCGTCAGACTCGTGAACCCAAATCCTTTCTCCTCTTCCAGAAGCCGCCGTGCCAACTTCCCCAGGTCCAGGTCCAGCACGAAGCTGCAGGGTGCCCAGCCGGTAGTGAGCCTTGGCATCTAGACTCATGACGAGCTGCGCAGGCCAACAAGACGAGCACGGCAGTTCTGCGACCACGTGCGAGGCAAACGTCGTTGTCGTCGTCCAGCCAGGGCTGGCCGTTTCGGGATTTTCGTCGGCCAGAGGCTAAAGCACAAAGGTTATTCGGCAGGGTGTGGCTCAACCTAATCGAAGGAATACCCCGTGGGCCAGAGCTCCAGAAAGTTGCGAGAGGATGGATTAAGGTAGTGGCAGCGGCATTAGCGTTGGGCAGGGGTTGGGGGCAAGCAGCCGGTCCAACATGTGACCACCGCAGGTCTGGCATAGGATAGGACAGGACCTAGGCATATACATAATACGGGTTAACATTAATAATTAAATTTCCGGCAGTTCATGCTAGTCTCAAGGCATTTCCCAAGCCCGGCAATCGTCATCCAATGAATGGGATTGGTGGAGAAAACCCTGCCTGCCAGACGCTCAGGCAGAGAAGCTTCACACCATTCCATCATAGCGCCCTGTGGAGGGCAGATTCGAACGCAGCGAAGTTTCCACTGCTACTTGCACGCGACTGTCAGTCACACGCCATCTCATGTCTTTCTTCCCCTCGCCAATCGATTATACTCGACACGATCTCGTATCCAACAGAATGGAGTCGACTGATCTGGGGATACGACGTTGTTGTCATTGTGGCGTCGTGGCGTGTGTATATTACATACTGACATGCATTGCAGCCTCAGTTTCAGTTATCATCATATGACAGTCTAGCAGTCTAGAAGAGTGTCTAGAAGACAGTCTAGAAAGACAGTCTAAAGACAGTCTAATGAGAGAGAGAGAGAGACACCAAGGCGTTCTTTCTTCTCCCATTCTTAAAAAAAAAATAAGAAAAAATGAAAGAGGAACCCAGTTACTATCACGATATTAAGTATCTACCATGCCATATTACCATGTTCCTCCTATTATATGAATAAAATAATAAGTATGACGTATTAAAGGAAGCGGAAATAGTACTGTACTGTATGTACATAGGCAAGGCAGGTTAGAGAAAAAAAAAAGAGGCAGAAATAGCTCTGTGCAGCGGACAATATTTTTTCCCTTTTCTTTCCCTCTGGCCATCTCTTTTTTCTTTTTCATAATAGTAGTAAAGTACTACATACAAGTCTTGTTTTTCCCCCATGGATGAGGTCGAAAAATGATCAGGCGTCGATTGATTGATTGATTCCTTTTTGTTAGAAAGAAAAAAAAAGGGAGTATTATCAAGAGAAAAACAAAGGGGGGAAAAAATCCAAAAAAAAAAGTCATTTTCTTTTGCTTTCCTTTTCTTTCTTCCTTTTTTTAAAAGAATCCGGGCTTTATCCTCACTACATCCAATTAGTTTTAGTTTTTAGTTCATCGAAGTTGTCCTGACACGTGAGTGAGAAGAATGTTTAAACGTCTCATCCACCCATCTTACATACAACAATATAATATAGATATAATATAGATATCATGAGCTGGTTCAAAAACTACTATTTCCTATTAAATAATACCAGCTCAGTTTCATCACCCTTACCGTGGCGAGATATAGTTAAAGAAGGCATATGATCTCTTCTCCTTGTTTTTGCATGTTTTGGTTCGTGTTGGAGCTTAATCATTAAGGCAGAACCATTCATCCACTATGAGGAATGCTTGACGAGGATCGAAGGAAGAAGAATCCTCCATCCTCCATCTACGTATGTACAGTACAGTACATACAAGTTCATGATGGACAATCCGTACACACGTGATAAACCATGGAATGGACTCCCCATGTGACCTGCGAAATGAAAGGGAGGTCCATCTAACCTACCCAGAGCCCGGAGATACAGCGTCGTACCACTGGCCCTATTTATATAGATAGAGGGCAGGGAATGGACAGCCGTAATAGATTGATCCCCCTTTTACTTCGTACTTATTGTTATACGTAGTCAATAAGCAATATCCTTTAATTAAAACATGCAGAGCAGCGTGTCTGGTATTACTCCATACTCTCAAGGTGATTCTTCTAAAGGGCATACATTCGCCGATATATGACTGACTGTATTCCGTATCTAGCAGCTCATAAACCGCTACCATGAAGCCTACCCCTTGACAATACAATAACCCGACGATACACTCGAACAATTCCCGCTCCCTTCTTTTCCTGCCCGGAATGAATCCCTTTGGTGTGTGTGCATGTGTGTGTCTGTGCCTTGCCCGCCGAATTCCATCGAAGCTCAAAACTCGAAAGGCGTAACTTCGTGACAGCATGTACAGAAATATATATCCATGTACAGAATATAACAATCCGCATCATAGCGAAGCTCGGCACTCCAAAAACAAAACAGATTCAAAACCAAAAAAAAAAATAAAAAAATAAACAAAAAATTTGTACACAGAAATCCCATGAAATCCAGGAGACATCGTATGTTGTCATATACCCGCGAAAGGAAAAAAAAAAAAACTCAAAAAGCTCCGGTTGCAACCAGACGACGAAAAATCCGGCATCATTTGTCTATGGGTATCAGTCGGGGTATCGTTGGCGAGCTTCATTCAAGAGATCAAACTTCGAACAAGGACACTGCACCGTGATTGCAATGCGGTTGCAACCGATATCAAACATTATTGCATGGGGTTTGTGACGTTAGTTCATAATCATGACCGAGTTTTCCGCCCGTTCTTTCATCCGCATCGCTTGGGTTTCGAGGGAGTGAGCCATGAGTTTGGTCACTGAGACTATTAGTTAGTGATCAAAACAAAGATGGAAAAATCGGGCTTCTTACCTGGCCAGACCGCGGCCCTGTCGAGCAAGTAAGCCGTGGCCATTAAGATTTTGCTGCCATAACCACCCTCAACCACGCTGGGAAGACGCTGCAAAGCATTAATCGCGCTAGGCGAACCAGTGTTCTGGGCCTCGCGTTGCATCTTTGTCTCAAGACTATTCAGAATCTCTTTAATCTTGTCGATCAGCTTGCAGTCCTCCTCTTCCAAAAGCATGATTCCGGGAACTTGGGTCAGATCGACTTCATCCCGGCCTAGCACACCCAGGTATGGTCCGACCCGTTCCTGGACGGTCGTTATCCACTCCGCGAGAACTTGAGCGCAGTCAAACGAACACAGTGCGCATTGGAGGGGCAGTTCGCGGGACGTGAATTCAGCAAACGTATTACCCAACCGATCCGACATGCACATCGAATCAGCCGCATAGAATGCAGCCTTGCGCAGGTGTTTCTCCCGTCTCGATTGACCGGACCGGTACATCGGAGACATATCGGGAACGGGTTTCTCCTGGGTCGGTGTCGTGGATATGCTGAGGTCTCCCACTCCGAGATCTGCTATGGAGTCTCTTCGGTTGTTCATATCATTCGTAGAGTCCGCACCGTCAGCGCCAGAGTCCTCTGCAGGATGGATGATTTCCGCGCCGCGCGCCAGTTCATTGGACATGAGGTTCCAATCCCGTTGCCAAAAGGCCTCTTTGGACCGACCCAAATTGACGAATAGTCGGACGTAAGCCAAATCAAGGAGCGGAATGCTGTCGGCTGAGAGTGGCCCCGCGCCAAAGGGATTCGGCCGCTCCAGGCTGTGGAGAGGATTGCTAGCCCAGGCCGCTTGCCACGCTCGCAACGCTGGCTCAATGTGCGCTTGCATGGCGTCAGTCTCCTGGGCAGTCCATTGACGACCCATATGTCTCTGACGCGTTTCCCAGATATAGTTGTGAAGAGCGTGGATCAGCACCAGACATCCGAACGTGCTGGGTTTCAGATCACTTTGGGGCAGATCTTCTGCCGCAGTCGTGGACCCGAACGAATTGCTGGACTGAGACTGGAACTGCTGGCGCTGGCTTGCCGTCAGCAGTGTGGTCAGAGCCGACGAAAACGAAATCCCCTTCTTCGCAGCCTGTGCTCCGCCCATCTTCTTCCACGCCTGTGGGGATTCGGCGGCCCAAAGATCCTCTTCACACGGTAGATCGAGTCGGATCTCCGAATTCGTAAGGGCCGGTGCGTGGTTGTAAGCAGAGACCAATAGACTGGAGAGAGTGAAAATGGCATATAGGGTCCGTTTTCGTTCTTCGACGATCTTCCAGTCTAACCAGTCCTTCCGCTCCTTCGGCAGGGCATTTTCCCCCTGGGCGTCCCCTTGCCCTGGTCTGCCGCTGTTGAGATAGTCTTGTGGCAGATTTTCTGGGTCGACATGATGGGTCAATTCGGCAGCCCTTGCCAAGCTGACGAGCGCCGCACAGTGGGTGCTCGCGATGTTGGCCGCCGTCTTGTCACCGCAAGTATGGCCATAGATGACATTCAGCAACATCGCCTGGACCAGCCACAAAGGCGTGTTGTGGACGGAATTATCACGTCCCGCGTTGGTCCGATTGAGGGCTGCGGACATGTCGGCCTTGCGTCTCTCCTCCAGGTACAGCTGAATCATCTTCTTGGCCGATTCGAACAGATCCTTGGACACGGCTGTCTCAAATTCATACAAGGCACCAATAGCGGCCATCGACAGGATCAGGCAACCACCGCCGCCGGCAAGACCGGTTGAACTCAGGTTGAGATGTCCACTAGGCGTGCGCAGATTGTTGGTGTATTCAGGAGCTTGGAAATCGAGGGTGGGAATGTGCAAGAATGGAAGATGCGGATGGAAGTAATTGATATACGCGGAGATATAGCGCTGGAGGTCGAAAGTGCTGGGCAACAGGTACGTATTGGTCAAGCCAGACGGGCGGGAGAGGTTGTCGCGATTATACATGGTTCCGTTGCTGGGCTGCGAGTACTTCCGGTGAGGAGCTCCATTGGGCTGCGACATGTTTGCTAGTAGAGACTGTCGAGTTGAGTCTGTGAAGGTGTCTGACGAGCCTGACGAAATGGAATTTCGAAGGGGACTACTTGCGAAAGGCGCGTTGAAAGGATTAGGAGATTCTCCGCTGGTTACCATGGAGGATGAAAACATACTCTGCGACTGTCCTCCCAACATCGATGGGCTCATTGATGTCACGGGTGGAGGGTTTGCAACAAAAGGGTCTGTGAACTGATTCTGCGTCATCAGGGACTTCGGAGACACGGTGTCGGGAGGAATGCTCAGGTCTTGAAAAGTGGGGGAGGAGAAATCCATCGCGAACGGTGTCGACTGCGCCGCTGACTGAGAAGAAGAAGAAAACGGGTTCTGCCAGCTGACCGACGACGCGATCTGAGTCGATCCATCCAGCATCGCTTCACTGGTCCCACTCTGGCTCCCGGTGCTCATAGCCGATGGAGAGGATTCTTCGATGGCCGACTCGCTGGTATTCCCAAGTGGGACAGTGGTATCGAAGCCGTTGACCCAGTCGAAGTTGCCATCGTCGTCCAGCAACGGATCGGTGACCGCGGGCATCCCGTTGTTGAAAACCTGGCTGAAAGGCGACGAAGGAGTCTCGTTGCCAAAGCCTTGAGGGGAGCCTGCAAAGTGAAGCTGCGCCGGATTGATGGTGGAGCCGTAGAAATCACCCAAACCCAGGTCCGAGCCGAAGCTGCCATAGACTGGTGCCGTGCGTAGCCCTCCGGACATGTCCATGGGGATCCCCGAGGTCTCGATCTTGGGCAAGGAATTCGGCGGAGCATGGACGGAACTGAAGCCCCGAACATCGAAATTAGGAGGTCCCGACACCGAACCGCCGAGACTGGGATGGTAGCTATGGCCCGATTGCCCCGGTCTCGTGACGGAGGCGTTGGCGGCATTAATCATTCCCAATGCGTTGCCATCAATGTGGCTGATCGTGTTGGCTCTCGGTCGCATAGTGCTCGAGGTCCCCGCGATGGAGTTCTTCCGGACGCGGTTTGTCCCAGCTCCTGCCGCCCCCGTACTCTCTCTTCGAGCGTTCCTTGGACGCGAGGAGGGCGTCGCGGTCATGTGCAGCTTCTGCTGATGGCGAAGGAGGAGATCCCGACGGGCGAAGCAGCGAGCACATTCTGGGCATTCAAAGGGCTTCTCCTTTGTATGGGACCGCTCATGACGCTTCAGGTGCTCGAGACGTGCAAATGACCGACCACAGGTGGTGCAGACATGGGGACGTGGCTTATCCGACTTGGGCGGAGGCCCATTCGGGTTCGACGATCCATTCTGCCCGTTCGAGTCGGACGATTTGGAGTCCTCCTGAGACGGAATGTCTGCAAAGACTCTCAGCTCAAAGGCACCGCGAAAAACGGTAGGACAGGTTCAGAAGATGAGTGACGCCTTACCTGACACATCTCCGGGCATTTCACTGATGGAGGAGAGGTCTTCACCCTGGGAGATGGCTGTGGGATCCTGTCCCACCATAGTCTCCGCCAGCATTCTCTATAGGGGTCGAGCCAAGCGAGTTCACTGACTATACCGAAACGAAGGCTGAGGAATGTGCAAGCGAAAAAAAAATTGGCAACAGAATATTGGAAAGAACAGCAAGAAAAAAGGAGCGCAGTGGCGTAAGCGGGTCGCACAAGGGTTCCCACGACTGAACACGGCGGGATTAAGACCAGATGCGTCAAGAACCATCGAATTCATAAACTCTGTGCGATGCAGGTCTGGTCAGTGTGACGTTCTACAGTGCTTTCGGGGAGGAGAAAAATGCGGGCGAAAAGGAATTCGAAGGAAGGGCAGCGTGAAGCCCCCGTTGACAACCAACCAACCTTTTCCAGGTGAACCACAGCTTCGTCCCGAGTGGGAAGCGGACGAGTAATCACAGCGAGACGGAATTCTCGCTCTCCACAGTTCACACCAGGTCTTTGTGTAATTGTACAATAATGAAACCAAAAAGAGTGCGGGCCGCTGCTGCCTTTCGCTTCCCAAACTCGACGGAGCAAAGAGCGGGACGCTTGCGAGAGCTTCCACTGGAACAGAGGAGAATTGACGGAATCGACAGACACGGTGACCCGGATTCTGTGCTGTTCAGGGTGCGGCAGGCAGTGCTTGTCGCGGTCGCCGACTGTTGCAGGGAATTGCGCAGTTCTCTCTGGGCCGGTTCCCGGGCGGGCTCATCCACCGAGGCGCGACGAGGGGTACCGCTGTACGGAGGACAAGACAGCGTCTGGAGCTTCCAATTGCGCCCGCGAGCAGGAGGACGCACACACCGTCTGGAGAGCTTTCTGGCGAGGAGCAGACGATAGCAGTTGACAGGAGATGGTCGTGCCTTGCCAGTGTACAGCGGCGTTTTCGCTAATCGGCAAAGTCGACTTGCTCTTCTACGGTACGACGGGCATCCTTCCGGCGGCGACCACCGCCGCGCGACGCTACGACCAAGACGGATAATCCAACGTCAGTAGGAGCAGCCACGCTCTGGGGGGGTGCGATGCTAACTTACGAGGCTCGCGCTGGGCCGGCCAGGGCTCGCGAGCAATGAGGGCGCACGCAGCGAGCTCGGCGGCCACTCACACACGCCGGGCGCTCCACCGGTCCACGGGCCACGGAACGGCGTACCTGCTTGAGCCTTGCTGAGCGCGTGCGAATGGTCTTCGGCCTATCGTGAGATTTGTGCTGACGACCCGCCGGCCGCGCCAAGACGCCATCCAACGCGGCGTAAGGATACCGTCACGCACGGAACGGCCCCAGGCCCAGCGCCGCTGCGAACGGTATCCTTACGCCGCATGACGATACGCCGTCCTGCCGTCCAGTCGAATGCCGCCTGCCCCGTCACGCCAGCAATCACGCCTATCGATATCGTTTCCACAGTGACGTCGGTGATCGCTTCTGCTGACAGCGGCAGGATGCGCTGGCAAGCCATCACCGTACCGATCGCTCCGATGGCCCTGGGCCGCTGCGGGAAGGATCAGATCTGGCGATTTATCAACAAGGATGTTTTTACAGGCATTGGATGTTGCGCCCAGCGGGTGGGTTGAGAGAGGACGAGCAGGATCAAGACCCATCAGGCCATGCTCGATGGAGCCCTGCTCAGCCGGGGTGGCTGGCAGAGGAGCTGCGAATATGGCAGAGATCCATGGTGGTCCCGGGTCCTTATCGTCCACGATGATGCCGTCAACAGCAAATGATCGGAGACTGATATGGCGGGTGCTGGTTATATATAGGCCTTTGTTTTCCTCGAAAGCTCTTGTCGTTAAAACGTAACACAATGGCTTCCATTGACCGTAACAACTCTCAATTGTTTTCTTCTTGCTGACAACATCGACAAGTCCATGCTTCAATGCACTGCCACAGCCTTACTGTCGATTTGTACCGGTACTGTACAGTACTCTGTGCCATTCTCTGTCCTCGTACTCCGGCAGTGTATCGACATTTCCGTACCGATCGCCTGAACGATGCGTACGGACGCGGTATGCGCTAACGATGGACAGGGACACCCGACTCATGGGTGGATATGCTGAGGCTGTGACTCGTGCGAAGGCCCTCTGGTCCTCTAGCTCGGCCTCGAGTCTACCGACGGCTCTTGCTGGGTGGCGGCGGACGGCCCAGCGCAAGCGCCAACTCGGTGGAGACCGCACGTCCGGCCGCCAAACCCAGCCGTGTGGAGGAGCTCCAGCGAGCGCCCGCCAGGCCGCCAATGGAGACCCCGGCAATGCGGCGCTAGGATCATTGGTTCGGCCTGCTGGCGAACTCTAAGTCTCTACCGATGCTTCGCGCCCATTTTTGACCGTGTCGGGCTTCGAGCAGACGCTGCTGGGTGCTGGGCAGCCAGTCGCTGAGTCGAGACAACAGCTGTCTGACTAATTGATTTTATTACCGCACTGCAATGCCGCATCCCAGGCCCAATGACGACCGAGGTGGGCCCGCGACCCGGCCTTGGCTTCTCCAGATCCGTTGTCCCCTGAGAATTCCCCAGGAAATGCTAAATTCTAGAAAGCGACCGTCCCCGGCGATCGACAGCAGAAGGGATGCTGGCTGGTCAGGTCTTGCCGGATGGCCTGGGCGTCGGAAAGCATTCCCTCCTCGGCATGGAGTCTGGGGTTTGATCTCGGGGAGGAAATCACCCACGTCACAACTTATTCCGTCACGAAGGACGGAGCATCGGATAATAGGTGAAACAAATGTCGCGCGCGCGGAGCCCACCTGTTTCAAAGAGATGAAAGTCTCAACAAAAGGACGATCCGTCCAACGTCCAAGTCGGATAATGCCTCGCGAGAACAAGGGACGACGATTCGCAGGTGGGCCGGCGCTGTTGGTGTGTGGAGGCCACTCCGGTCGCAGAAGATCCACGGATAGACAGTCGCGCGATCCTGCTTTAAGCGTGGCAGGAAGCTTGGGAAAGCATCCATGGAACAGGGACTCAAAATCCGGGGTTGCGGAAAAGAGAACGGTCATGAGACATCCAGCCATGGAGCTGGCCCAGGGTCCTGACTCCTGCGTTTTTCGCTATTGGCGTTTACCTAGGCACTTCGTATTAATATTATTGGGACCCTAACAATGTCATTCATTCTGCGACCTCTCTGCAGGGCAGATCGCGCGTCTCTGCTGATTCGCCATTGGCCAGCCTCGCCGCTACCGAACGAGACCGGTAACAATACTGTGTAAGACGGTAACCGTGACGGTAATGCGTACGGGCCAGTGCTCGGAACGAAATCCGCACGTTTCTGCAAGTGGCTCGACGGAGACTTATCCACTCTGCGCCGTCATCATGCAGAGGGTGCAAGCGCACGCCAGATTTTCCCAGGAAGGAATCCCTGTCAGAGACAGCGTGGATAGAGGAAAAAAAAGGACGCGAAGAAAAGCGGCTGCTCGTGATTGGCAATTAATAATAAATGGCCGTGGGCTGCAACGGACAGGGGGTTCAGAGCAGGCGTGCAGGAGCTGAGGGAGCAGCACCAGCCAGGTTGATCTCCGATACGACGCTTTGACCTCGGCCGGGTGCGCAGGCCGCCCCGTGCGCGCGCCCATCTCGTGGCACATGACAGGTCCCATTCCTGCAAGGCCGACGAGCTCCGAGGCCAGTCATCTGCTGTCGAAGTAGGCATGAAATCATTTTATCAATTTTCCAAAAAGCAAAAAAGAAAAAAAAAGAAAAAAAAATACACGACGGTCTCCATTGAAATCATCCGTTGTCTCTTAGTGACTCTCATTTGTGTGCGATGCCCGTTGTAGAGTACTATATATTAAGGACTCGACAATAATACCTATAACAATCAGCAGCCCGTTAGAGTGTTTACCCGTGCCACGGGACGGAATCCACGGAGCATGCGATGCATGGTTAATACATCGGAGAGATCGCCGCACCACCTCTGCAAAAGGCCCAAGCTCTTTCTCTTGTCATGGCCAGTAGTAGCAATTCCCACTGGCAGGGATAGCCCAGCTGGTAATAGTCCTGGCAGCAACCTGACAAGAGAGAGTACTCCGTACTGTACGGAGTATTACAACTCCGTAGGAGAGAGTACTCGAGTCCGCCCAGCAACTTAATTATTAGTGGCTGGAGCTACCTCCTAAGCGTCGCAGAATCACGGACTATACAAGGACAGGGGCTGTTTCTTAGCGCAGTATTCGATACTCTACCTACGTACGGAGTATTACATAGAAAGACAAGAAGAAAGTGAACGAACTAATTAAATTATATTAAATCAAAAGCCAAGTCTAACTAACAGTCCTGACGAAATTAGTGACTCCATGAGTCCGTCCGGAAAATTAAGGCCTGATTATGTCGACGTCATACCACGGGGCAGCTTCTGCACATACTCCGTACTCCGGAGTATGGGAGGATTGACTGATCGAGGCGATTACACTCGTACAGGATTCCTCATATTCCCTGTATCTGCGTACATACAATACGTCAGTAGCCCTACAGTTATAGCAAGGCTCGATCTGCATGATCACCTAGCTGTTCTCCTGGTGATGTGATTGTGGGATGATTTTCCGATGCACATAACAGCCCAGACAGTATTACCTACCCAGTATGGGCTATTTGCTAGAAGTTCGAGTCGTCAATAGCATTTTCTAAATAGTTGATTATTTCCCAGATCCAGTTCACCTTCCTTTTCCCCGAACAATTCTATTGTTAGTCGTTAATACGAAGCGCAGGCAGAATCAAACGACTAGCTTAGGTTCGAAGATCTCTACGCCACATCCGTGCTTTGTTGGTAACTATGAACTCTATCCAGACAGGTAAAGGATGGTAAATTCATCATAGTCTGATAGTTACTATTTTCTTTTATTTTCTCTCATTCGACGAACTCAGAAGGGTTATTTCTTTATTTTTCTGTACTTGATGGGTTGGCAAGTTTTAATTTCGGCAGTAGATTGATTGAGTGATTATTATTATTGGCTTCATTATAGCCATTTATTTCATCCTAGGTTTACTTTGATAGGCTCATCTTGTCACTTCTGCACGTAATGTTAAAATATACTCCATCAGCTAATTAGGTCTCAATCAATGTTTCACTAACAAGCAAGTTATTATTACCAACTAGTCCTGCTGGATTTATCATTATTAATCAACCGGAGAGTCTTGTTTGAGACAAATACCTATTACGGAGTAACCTATAGGTAGGTACAGTACAGTACCTAACCTGCCTAGGTCACAAGTCACAGTACCTAAAACTACGCCATACTTATCAGTCTAACGATGTACAGTACCATTGAACGAGTACGTAGTGTACAGTCCAGAAGACCAGGTAAACACCCGACCCAATCGGCGGCTCCTCGGATGTGACGGTGATCCACCCGCGACCAACCACCTAAGACACGTCACGGAAGGATTGGAAGCCCTGCCTTCCAATGATGACCTCGAGTCGCGAGTCGCGAGTCCCTAAAGTTGTGCCCTGTGCACTAGCTAAAAAGTATATGTACTGTACAGAGTACAGTAGTGTGCATAACGCACCTAACTTTGTAGCAGTAACCAAACGCCGTCTGGCTCCTGTGTGCATGGATATCCATCCATACATACATGCATGCATGCATCGCAAGTTTCGGCCAAAAGCAATTAACCAATCAACCTGACTATCTAATTACCAGCAAACTCTGTCAGACTCAGACAGACTCAGAGTCAGTACTCAGAATACCTTACCTAGGTGGCCCTCCATCACTGTGTGCACTGTGCAGGCCCACTAATTATTACCTCAACTTGGCACTGACCAGCTTCCTTCCTCGGATCTGCTGCGGGCCGTCTCCAGCTCCCTGAACTGAACTTACCTAAGGTATCTGCAAGTGAAGTGAAGTGAATCAATAATGCGCCGTGGTTTGGTTTGCTGCGTTAGTTAGGCAGTCAGCCCCACCGAGTGATCCGTCCCGACCACACCAATAATAATAATTATCCGGACTGGAGGACATTATTACTTACATGATACTCCGTACACTCCAGGCTACAACAGCACAATTAGGTACAGTACATAGCTGAGAGTCGTCGAGTCTGGACTCATCTGTCGACTGTCAATAATAAATAACTCCGACACGACGGGGATTTAGGTATTGTTTTATTTACTCACGGTTGCTGTAGCTGCCGCTGCTGCCCCTGCCCCTGCCCCTCCCCCTCCCCCTCCATCGGCGATAAAGGGCGAGATTAATCCGGTCGGAAAAATCTGATAGATAGATAGATAGATAGATAATAATAGATAGGGATAGGGAGCTTTGATAACAGGGACGGTACGGAGTAATAGCTGCCAATCTCCTGTACTTATCCCGCGCACGTGATTGATCTCATCCTTGGTGGACTAGAGTAAATACTACTTATGGCAGATATAAGCAGAGTTGACGTATTGTATGTGCACAGTACAGTACAGACATACATACTGCCCAGACGGATAACGAACAATGTTGCAGACATCAGAAATCCTACAATCCTACCTCATAACATCATGAGGCTGCGAAATTGTAGAACTTGAGATTCATAGATCTGCCCTATGAAATTGTAATTTGTATTTATATAAGTGCAGTAGATTGGATTCAACTTTTAGCGAAATATATAACTACCTAAACATTGTGGAAGACCGTTTCGTAAATGGTCATTTTTCATTTTCATCATTGAACAGAAGAAGAAGAAGAAGAAGAAAAAAATCACTGGTATGGAGACTATCCTAATGTCCATATCTACAGTCACAGTCACAGTCGCATAACTGATGCTTTATTTATAATCGTGATGATGTGATCATCCTGTCATGGATACCTTTCCAAGATCCCGAGTCAGATGTATCAGTATAGCAGATATAGCTGCTTTGTTTTTTCCCTTTTCTTGTCGATTGTTTTTTTAGAGGCATGACATTCATGTCGTCATTTTTTAAACGCTGATCGTCTTGAATACCCTGTTTCACAAGAAAAGAAACCGTTAGCCGGACCCGACAGGAAAAAGAAGATAGAGCATAGACATCGACATCGACGTAGACTTACCCAAATCCGTTGCTTCCTGTGGCCATCACCGTACCAGGCATCTGGGCCTGCCAATGCAACTCCTTCACAGACTCCATATAGTGCACAAACAGCAGTTGCGGCGGGATATCAGCCAGCCCGGCATCCCGACTCTCTTCATCATCAAGTTCAACAGCCAGATCCCACAGGGTGATGGTGTTGTCTGCCGACGACACCGCAATGACGCTGTCGTCAGTCGGGTGCCACTCGATACTCGTAACGGGCTGCTTGTGGAAATCGAACGATGCGACGGGGGACGGCTTGATTTGCCCGGACCCCGACGACGCACTCGGTTTCCAGTGTCTCAGATCCCAGACCGCCCATTGTCCGTCGTCAGCACCCGTGGCCAAGAGATGGAACGTCAGCTTCGACCAGCTCATGACGTTCACGTCCGTGTCTGAGATCTTGACATCCACCGCCGGTTTCCGAGACTTGGACCGCACGTCCCACACCTTGACTGTGCCGTCACTGCTGGCCGAAGCGAACACATTCTTCTCGTTCGGTGACCACTGCAGCTCCTCGACGGAGGATGTATGGCCGACAAACGCTCGAGAGTCTGTCACCCATCCACCGCCCTCTGTCCTGGTGGTCACGTAGATCAATCCGTCGTTGTCGCCGGTCAGAAGCTTTCCGAGAGGTTGCAATGGCGACCAGTCCAGTGCATACCCCTCGGTCTTGTGCATTCGCAGCGTGGATATGGGCTTCGAGGCGGAAGGGGTGATGACTGTGCCGGGCACATCGAAGCTTGTAAGATGGGTGGTGACGTCGTGGATGAGCACCTGTGAGTTTTCCAACCACGTCGCCGTTATGGTCTGCGGAGGTTTCGAATAGTCTCCTGATTGAGGAGGCGTTTGGTGCACACGGATGCGATTCGTCGTCGAGTTCAACGGGATTGACTTGGATTCCAGAATGGGGTCTGATGGCGATTCGTCGTCCGAGTCCGACTCGCTCTCTGAGTCCGACTCGTTCTCCCGCTCCATCTTTCCGAGACCACTGAGCTTGAGGATCATCAATTCGTTTTCTTTCGCTCGAGGGCCGTCCGCCTGAGTACCGGCGACCGCGTAGACGGTGGCCGGGAAGGTCTTTCGGTTATCGCCCAGGTTATCGCGCACGATGTCGAACGAGAGACATGGCCACGGCGTGGTGAGCGTATGCAGCATGTCGTATGTGGAGGGATCAGGGGCTAGCGTCTCGCCGGGATTCAGCTTTGTTCGGCCAG
This sequence comes from Rasamsonia emersonii CBS 393.64, assembly GCF_000968595.1. Taxonomy (NCBI): domain Eukaryota; kingdom Fungi; phylum Ascomycota; class Eurotiomycetes; order Eurotiales; family Trichocomaceae; genus Rasamsonia; species Rasamsonia emersonii. The sequence goes on from NW_013563229.1 coordinate 34,199, forward strand.
GTATGAAGGTCTCCTTGTCGACGTCCATCGCATCTATCAATTGCGCAGTCAGTAATCATCTGTCCACACCATACGGAGAATGCCAAAGAGAAAGACAACGGATGTGCCCACCGCATCGCCGGTTTCAGGACTGCCACGTACCCTCTTGCTCTTCAGCCTCTCGCTCCTCATCCGGGCGACCATCGACGCCCGCTTCGAAGATCTCCTCTTCGCTTTCAAACTCATCTTCGTACTCGTCCTCGAACTCCCCCACTTCGTCCGGAGGGGCTTCTGAGACAGGGCGCTCGCCCGCTTTCAGGGCGGCGGACTGCTCTTCGGAGGCGTCTGCGGCGCGCTTCGACATCGTGAACCGTAGACGGAGTTCGAACGAGGCACAAAGAAGTCTGGCAGCGGCCAGTTGCGCAGCGAACACACGAGCGTCGCGACGCCTCTGTTCCTCTCGAAAATTCATAGATTAGGGCTGCGTGAACTTTTTTGAGGCCGCGGTTGCGCTAAGCCGCAACGGGGCTAGCGCGTAGATTGTCTCCGCGCCGGTCGGTGATGCCCGCTGAACCGCCTCAGCCTGAGGGCTGATGGCCCGATGGCTGGCTGTGCGCGAGTCTCAACTCCAACTCAGCCATCAGTCACTCTTTCATACCCAGCAGACTGCCGTATCGCGCCCTCCTTTCTGTCGTTTGCTTCTCCGTCGCCGTCTTTGAACCCTCCACTCCCTTTCTGGCCCCTTCGCAGCGCCAGGAGCTCCCGACGCTTGGCTCCGCTCCCAGCTTGCCCGAAGCCCCTCCCCTCCCCTCTGTTCGGATCTGCTCCCCGCAAGTCCATCCCTACCTGTGATCGACTATTAGCTCGAAAACCCAATTGTTTTATGCCTTCCTCCAAGATTCATTTCTGACGCTGGGCGTGAACATCGGTGCGCTCCCCAGCCATTCCAGCCCTCCCGTCTGCTCCGCGTCGCATGCTGATACGGTACCCGCATCTTAGTATAAAGATCCTCCGAGAGTGATAGGTACAGAACCTGCGACTCCAAGATGGACGCGGCCCAGCTTCCGGAGACAGGTCCTCCGCCCCAGATAGAGCACGATCAAGAGCGAGCTTATCCTCGATCTGTCACTCCCAATGACGATGTGGCAGTCACTACTGACGAGTCTCCGGCTTACAATAATGGCCACAATCCTGGCGAACAGGGTCATCACCGTTCTCATTCTGATTACTCCTCAACCCAGAATTACTTTGCCCCCGAAGATGACCAGTCGTCTCGATTCAACTCTCCAACAATGACGTATCAGCCACAACCGTCTCAGCCTGCCTCTCGCCCCAGTTCTGGGCTATCTAGCGGGGGAGATCGATATTCATATTCCCAGTCACACCAGGAACAAAGCCAAAAACAACCGGTCCAACCGACAAAGAACAGCGTTGTCATCAAGGTTGGAATGGTTGGGGATGCTCAGATTGGTAAGACGAGCTTGATGGTCAAGTACGTGGAGGGCAGCTGGGATGAAGACTACATCCAGACATTGGGTGAGTTTCCCCGTGCCTCCAATCACGCCTAAGGGTCGTTTCTTACTGTGCGCCAGGCGTCAATTTCATGGAAAAGACCATCTCCATCCGCAATACGGAAATCACATTCTCGATCTGGGACTTGGGTGGGCAGCGAGAATTCGTGAACATGCTTCCCCTCGTTTGCAATGACGCTGTGGCTATCCTTTTCATGTTCGATCTGACCCGGAAGAGTACGCTGAATTCGATTAAGGAATGGTACCGCCAAGGTCGCGGGTTCAACAAGACAGCCATTCCGCTCCTTGTCGGCACCAAATATGATCAATTCGTCAACTTCCCCCGGGAGGACCAAGAAGAAATCTCGATCCAGGTACGTGGTGTTTCTTATCTAGTGTGCGAGTCTATCTATGCTAAATAATGAAAAAGGCCAAACGATTCGCAAAGGCCATGAAGGCGAGCTTGATCTTCAGCAGTACGAGCCACAGCATCAATGTCCAGAAGGTGAGATCTCTTGTCCTGTAGCCATCTGTGGTGCATTTGTTGACCAACTATATGGCAGATCTTCAAGATCGTCCTGAGTAAGGCTTTTGATCTGAAGTGCACCATCCCGGAGATCGAGAATATCGGAGAGCCATTGTTACTATACAAAAACGTATGACGGCAGCATGATACGGGACATGTATGATTGAGGTGATGGGTTGATGATGATGTACGCTGGATGGATTCACGCTTTTTATGATCACCACTTTCTCGAACCCTTTCTTCTTTTTTTTCCCCTTTTTCTCTTCGACACGAATTGGAGGAGTTCTGCGGGCGACATACCAAACCAAACCATCTTGAGTTGGCCCGGTCCCCCGGCCTTGGGCTGTGTGTGAGGTTCTGATCTTTACTTCCTGTAATTTTTCTGCTCTGGAGCTTCCCCTGGAAGCGAGACTTGGAGAGGCGTCAGACTTGGTTCATTTCGTCGAAGGGTGCGACTGGGCCGGGGAATCAGCCACCTCTTCTTGATCGCTATCTGTTTGCTCTCTTGTGCCGTTCTTTCTTCATTTCCCATTTGGCGAAGCGGGCTTGCAAATTCACAGCTGCGATGTACTTTCTGTACGTAATACCTAGGTAAGGTCTGTCAAATTACCGTTTAGGCGTCGAGGATCTCGGGATGTCGGCTATGAAGGATATGAAATTGATTTGGAAGTGAACGTTCGCCTCCAATAAGTCCTGAAAGTATGGGTAATCTATCGATAAGCTGTAATGTTGAGGCTCTACCTGCTACCGAATTATTTATTAATAGTAATAGCTCGCGGAGCCCCTCAGACTCCAGAGTCTGGAGGGGCGCCGTAACCCGTTTAGTTTGGCGCCGTCTCTGTCACTATTATTATCGCCCGAGCATCGCCAGGGATGGACACTGCTTGTGTCTGGGATGGGGCTGATGGGGATGAATTGTGACTCTCGCTATCATTCGTTCTTATCAGACGGAACGAACGTCTCTTGCAGCAGAGGTGGTGCTACTACTGCTGCAGGCGGGCAGCGCCAGAGGAACCTTGGGACTACTAACACGGCCCGTTCGCGTTCACAGCCTCAAACCAACACTCATCCATGCGGCTCAGCTTATCGTTGGAGTCGAGTGTCACAGGCCAAATAAGATATACCCAAGGGTACTTTGACACTATTTCCTCCCTCGACAAATTTATCATCGCATCCGTTCCCATGCTTACTTGCTAACCCTGGCGTCGAGTCCAGCGTCTCCCTTATGATTGGGATCACCGCCGTCTACTCTCGTTACCCCGTCCAGTCTCTACGTGTCGATGGCTGAAGAACCGCGACCCCAGTCGATTCAGGAGCGAATCGCAGCCCTGAAACAGTCGCAAGTTGGACGCATTCCAAATGGCGCATCCTCTGTGCCTGTGGCACCAAGTCTACCTCCTCGACCTGCGGCCTCGACGGCCAAGTCCATCAATAATCCTCCGCATGAGGTGAACGGCTCTGTTGTTAACAGCAAGTCGGTTGGGAACAGACAGAATGGCGGCCTCTCACCACCAACCATTACCAAGACCAGCCCGGACGCAACAGAGGCCAATAGATCCAAACCTCCACCACTTCCTGCGCGCAGGACGCCCAGCCAACCACGTCCACCTTTACCTCCGCGATCACCCTCTGTAGGGCTGCAAAGAAGACCGTCTTCAGAGTCCACGACGTCTAGTACTTCATTTTCGACATCGTCTACTTCAGGGACAGCAAAAACGGCTGATACGCGGGCAACATCTGTCGAGACCGGGACACATCCACTCCGCGCACCAGCATGGGGAGAGACGGAATTGCCTCCCCTCCCTCCTCGCAACTCCGGCGAAACGAAGGAGCCATCGAGTACGGAGACGTTACGGAAGTCAGCTTTACCGCCAATGCCTCTCATAAAGCCACCGTTGCCTTCGCGGAATCCGTCGAACGAATCGAGGGAGATCAATCGTCCACCACCCCCTCTGCCACGGCGGCAGCCGTCAACTGATCAGGTAAAGCAATTGCCAATCAGGTCGGGAGATCAGTCCACGAAGGGAGCCGGCGGCGGACAAGCAGTGAGGAAGCTTCCTCCTGTACCTTCTGCAGATGATATCAACAAGATTCGACAGTCATCCTTTGCGGGATTAAGCAAGCCTGTCGAAAAGAATGAGTCTCCAGCAACACTTTCTAATGGCCATAATCAAAATCACATCGCCTCTGATGCTCCTCCTCCCGTTCCACTGGCGACACGTCCAGATCTGAGCGCCTTGCAGGCGACGAAGCCTAAATTCAAACCAAACAAACCTCCTTCTTTGTTACATTCAAGCACGGAGTGTCTGAAATGTCGTGATTTTTCAGGACCAGATACCCATGCGGCTCGGTTTCCCCGCCAGTCTCTTCCTTCGAATGACCTGGCATGGCTGGCAAATCAACTTACAGCGCCATTTCCCTCGCCAACAGACAAGGCGAGGGCTATATTCACGTGGCTTCATTATAACATCAAATACGATGTGGACTCTTTCTTCAACCACTGTGTGCAGCCTTCGACGCCGGAAAGGACTCTTGCCACGGGTCTGGCCGTCTGCGAAGGATATGCTGGCCTCTTCAAGACTCTGGCAACTCATGCTGGCTTGGAGGCTCTTGTGATATCAGGCCATGGCAAAGGATATGGTCACGTGCAGCTAGCACCAGGCTCTCCTATTCCTCCGTTCGAGTCAAACCACGCGTGGAATGTCGTGAAAATCGACGGGGGGCAGTGGAAATTAATCGACGCGTGCTGGGGAGCAGGAGCAGTCCAAGGTAAAGGCAAGCCGTACATCCACAGGTTCGACCCGACCAATTTTACCAAATCCAATGACGAGTTTGGTTTGACACATTTCCCGGCGAATAAAAACCACTTTTACCGTGACGATGGTCGTCCCGAGATCAGTTGGGAGGAGTACATCCTCAGCGACCCGGACAAGCCGTTTGGCATCGAGCAGCCCGTCGTCTTTGGGCCCGCCAAGGAGGAAAACGGGATCAGTGATCGCTCGTTCCTCCCTGCTACGAGGCGGATCTCCGTTCACCAACCGGGGCCCATTCGTTTCCAGTTCAGTCTGATCTGCGAGCACTGGACGCTCACCCGACACAGCAAGAAGAGCGCGCCATACCTCTTCTTGCTGATGATCCACGGCATCGACGGCCGGCAAGACGACCGTATCCCGTTCAACCACGTCCCCGGCTCCGGACCCAACGGCGGCGGTGATTTCTGGTATGTGGACATCGCCGACCCTAGGACGCTGGGTGCGCCCGGCCAGAAGTTGGCCATTGCCGCTGTCACCAGCTTCGGCTCCCGTCAAGACGCTCGGGGCCTATCATTGCAGGAATACCGGGAGAACGTAGGCAGGGTTGGCATGGCATGGTCCTACATGGCGGAGTGGGAGCTTGTGTGAAATGGGAAAAAAAATAGCAAAGAATATACGAAAACATCCGTACATATAGGGTAGTACTAATAAGGTAGTTTTTTTCATTGTTTTCTTCTCATTGTTTTTGTTTTTCTTTTGGTTTTTGATACCCGATTTCTAATGAATGAAGTTCTGGTTCCAAACTGAGGACGAAGTCCGAAGAGACGCATTCATCCTGATTTTTTTTTGTCAGCAATGACTATATCATGTTGAATCAATGTTCACACGAGTTTTCGTCGCCTATATATAATTTATATACACATTTCAACAATGAAGTGGATTCGGTGAATTATACTTGGATTGTAATCTCATTTTTTTTTAATATATATTTTAAAATACACCCAGAGCACGAGGGGCAAAAAGAAGATTCATACATACAGACATTCATACATACAGAAAAAAGTTACATTGAAATCTTACATAGGAGGTATTTATTCATTCTATTTACATTTACACAATCAATCTTTCAAATGAGTACTTGCCCACCGCTTTCCGTCGGAGGTAGCCGATCTCACGGCTGGTTCTTTGCTTGACTTCTCCTGTCGTGGGCTTCACTTTCGTGCGGCTCACCACCTCACCGGCTCCGCTGCCGCCGCTGCCGCCGAAGGAGCCCGCCTTGAGGGAAAGGGGTAGCATCTTGCCGCTTACTTCGCCGTATCCGTCTTCGGGGATGGCGAATGTCAGGAGGTCCGCCCCGTTGAGCTTCTCGCGCTTGACGCGAGGCAAGCCGTCGTCGTGATGATCCACGGCTGTCGACGTCTCGGCTGCATTGGCAGCGGGAACGACCGTGCCGGCGTACCGGATGAACTCGCGCAGGATGCCCTTGATATACGTCGCCTCCTCGACGCCAGCCAGGGCGGCCGATATCTCGGATTTCATGTGCGCGATCACGTCCGCTTCGTTCGCGGCTGACCCGGCAAATCCCACGGCGGAGATCCAGCCGGACGGACCGATGGCGTCCACACTGGCGTTCAGCAAATCGGTGATTGCGTTCAGCGACAAGGGGGGCGCAGCCTTGATAGAATCGATTGGGATGGGCGGTTCTTCGGTGAACCGCGACGTGTAGCCGCCGGTGGCAAGCGACACGCGGAGGTGATGGATGACGGAGAGCGTGTCTGTGTTGGACAGTGTCGACCGGAAAGATGCAACCACCTTCGAAAGGGGATGCTTATGGAGTTGTGTGAGAGTCAGATTCAGCCCGATGAAGGCATCCTCCAAGGATGCTTCCGCAGAGGCGGAAGACTTGGCTGGAGGGCCTGAGATCTTCTCGCCCGAATCTTGATCAATTTCCATATCCCCGTGCGAAGTATTTGTAATGGTCATGGCTGCTGGCTCATCGAGGGCAGCAGAACGCGCCCGGGCCAGGTCGAGGAAGATCTTCAACGCATGTGTCAATTCCTCCGAATCGAGCACCGTGGGCCCTTTGAGAAGAAGGGTGAGATGCTTCAAAGACGGGTCAAAACGAGCAAGAGCCCGTACAAGTGCGCCACTGCGGAGAGGCGGCAGTATACGGGGTTTTGCGGCCCGACGAAGAGCAATATCGATATTATTCGTGGACAGAGAGCCGGATTTTATCAACCATTCGCAAGTATCTTTGGGCCAGAAGAGGATTGCTAGGTTCGTCGATGAGCCTGCTGGATCACTGCTCTCCTCGTGCTGCATGGCGAAAATTTTGGACAGCACAAACAGTACTCTCTCAGGATTCACGAATTCTCCAGGTGAAGGCAGAGCGTTGCCCTTATCAGATGAGCCGAAGTACGACTTGACCGCGTTATCGAATGCAACTGCATCTGCGGACTTTGAGGCCGATTCCAAGTCCTTTTTGAAACGGTTCCATCGATCCACATCTTCTTGAGTGACAAGACCTAGAGAGGCCATATGCTCATCCCGATACTTGTCCGCTGAAACATCCCATGACGCGGCAGAAGAGCCAATTCCACGTCCAATCGCATCGATGAGGAGGCCATCCCTCTGGCGTTTGAGAGAAGGTCCGTGCATCGTGTGTAGGGAGCTCAAGTCAAAGGCAAGAAGCACATTGCCTTTTGTAGCCAATGCAATCCCTAGCTTTGCAAAGTACCCGACAAAGATCGTCGGGGCTTTGCGATCGGCGTCCTTTGAAGAGCTGTTGCATAATATGTCTCGAACTGCAATGCTGCGCTGAATGGAGCAGTATTGCGTGTCGTACAAAGCGACCACTGATTTCCCAGCACCGATCACGGAGTGAGGAGAGATGCGCATGATAGAGGAGAATTGCTCATCATCCAACAGGAACTGTGATGTCACACTGGGCGAGTACTGGGAAAGATCGAAGTTGATGAACCCCCGTTTAAATGACAAGCTTAGCCCTGCGGATCCCGAATGGAAATTCCATTGTAGACCCTCCAGATCAACCTCTTCTTGACCAGCCAGGTGAGGCAGGTGGACAGTGTGAAGATGCCGTAACTTTTGCGCTTCATCCAGACCAAAACCGTCCGAGCGAAGCTGAGCGGGAACAGCGAAAATTTGAATCTTGACGTCTGACAAAGATATCCGCTGGGAGGCGGCTGGATGCAAAACCAACAGCAGCACAGAAGGTTTCCCGACGGTGGGACTGGTGACGTCGCTCATCGCCAGTGCAGCAAGATCGGGCCTCCTCTTGAAAAGAGATTTCTGGACATCATCAAACTCCAGAAGAAAGCCCGCAGAGACTTCGTAGCTAGCCGAAGAAAGGCTGGCAATTTCGCTGTGGTGGATACTCCATCTTTGAGTTTTCAGGTCTGGTGCAAGTCTCCGCACGCGGCCATCTTTGTGCACACTCAAAAGATCAAAAGGTTCATCAACCTTTTCGTCGACTGAACCTCTTGGGACGATCCCGACGAAAACGGTCGGGCTGTTCGAGTCTTTCAGCGAGAACGAAGAAGAGGTGATGACGGGCGCGGTAGTCGCAGAAGCTGAAGTCTCCTCGAAGAACCCTTTTATCTGCTGCTCCGGCCGCTCAACTGCGCAGTATGTCTGTCGCTTGACTGCTGAAGTCGACGGGACCTTGCGACGCACCGAGCATGGGCGACAGGAAAATGATGATTGCGGTGGAACAGCATAAGAGGTGACGAGCTTTGGAGATTGGACCTAAAACCAATCATTCAGCAAAAATGCCCCAATACATAGCAAACAGAATCCGTACATTGTATATATTCACCGCTTCTCCATCAATTGCGACCGCAACCTCATATCGCTTTCTTTTCTTGGATTCGGCTAGGCTGAAGACGTCCCCGATCTGTGTCTTTCCTGTCAAACTCTGCAGTGGACGGGGTAATTGGGCCAGCACAGAGGGCGGTTGTAGATCCATGGCTGCGCAGACCAAATTGAGATCAACTGAAGGAAAAGGTGCCTTTTGTTCTGTAAAACACCGGCACCGTGCTGGGCCCCGCGGCTTTTTACTTCCTTCTTGGAGAAATCTTTCATGAACAACGGCTCCAAAAAAATCTTCGGCATTGTATTGGGCCGATCTCCGGTCCCAGGCGATATCCCAAAATACGCTAACCATATCTGGTATAGTGTGGCTAATGACGTTCCAGGTGAGGAAAGTCGCGCTTGAACGCGCCTACGCCTGCTTCGCGTTCTCCATTACGTGATTCTAGGTACTCTTGTTACTTTGCGCTCTCGTTATTGAACACCCTATATATTCAATCCTCCTCGGGCCCTGTGCAGCTAATTGTTTATCCATGGTGACTCCCTCACCAAGCAAACACCTGTTATGTCTGTTTCATCAGTCTGGACGGCTCGGGGAACTGGTCTATGGCTTCTGTCGCTGTGAATAGGGTCATGGGCCAAGGGGAACAACAGAAACTCCATCCCTTTTTCAGACAATGTCAGATTTCCCTAGGACTCTTATTTCAAGCCGGCTAATTTATGATAGATCCCCGCCGTACGAATAGAAACCCATCCCAAGCTTCCAGTTCGCATCCGCCTAGTTCAGATCAGGATCAAACTACGGAAAATAATAATGTTTTAGGGAAATGCACAGAGCCTCCTCATGTTCAGGCAGGCCCTCAGGGCCTATCTGCTGTTCAAGCGCATTTCAATTGCCAACATGCGCATGTCGAGAGTCCAGAAATCCCGCAGGATGCTTCGCTGGAAGAGGATCCCAACTCCAATCGAAGGAAGAGGCTGAGGACTTCGGCACCATGGGAATCAGATGACGGCGGTGACGACCGTGCCAGGCTTGTCCATGACGCTCATGGTTGCGACGTTTCCCAGGACCTAGACGTGCAGACCTCCCGTCGCGATCGAGAAGTTCAATCTCCATGTAGGGATATCTCGAGCGGCATAGATTATACCTTAGCTGGTGGCGGTGAAGGACATGTTTCGCAGAATGTCTCGGGTGAAAGCACAGGCGGAACTGTGAATGTGTCAAAGGCGATACCAGAGCCTGCGGCTGCCGCCTTTCCCAGCCCAGAGTCACAAGGCTCAGCACAAAACTCTTCGGCACTCGACGCATTGGAATCCGCAGAAGCTGCGGGCTCCAATCCACCGGGTACAGAGAAAAAGTCTCCTCCAAGGAAAGTCCTGAAACTCAATCCCAATGGCAAGCTGTTGAGTTCGCCCCCTTCAAGCAGGTTCGAAGACAAAACCAAGAATAAATCCAAAAATAAACGCAAAACTGCCGACAAGAAAACTAAGGACTCTAGAGTTGTTGTCATCAAATATGGTGATGGGGCAGACTCGAAAGAGAGCATTGGGAAAATGGTCGATGACATCATCCATGGAAGACAAAGGCATGTCTCTCGCCGTCAAGATGTCTCTAACACCAGTTCGGGACCACCAAAACCTACCCATCCATTCTTTTTGAAGAATACTGGCCGAAAACCGGAGAAGTCTGCTCCAATTACCAATACAAGCTCAATTCCAGAAATGGCGAGTTCTAATAAAGCTAAAGAGGCAAATGAGAAGTCGACATCATCTGGCAATATACGAGAGACTGTCTCGCAGACAACAAGAAGTACTGTTCCATTTCCAAGGTCTCATTTGCCAAGGTATCCTGATCCAATTGCGCCTCTTTGGCCACCCCGGGATATGGTCCACGTGAGAGGTGCTGAATTTAGGCCATTTCGTGATGCTCCGGGGCCTGTCCTCCCTGGTCCAAGGAAAGACAAAGGCTCCGCAATGGGAGTCAGCGACTCGGAGAATGTCCTCTTGGCTGAGCTGCGGCGATCTCTCAATACCGTCTCTGACTCTCAGAATCCACTCCCGCCTACAGATGCAGAGGTTTTGCGGATACCTAAGAGGCATCTCGCTAGTGGCTCCGTGTTACAGAAAGGGATAAACAACCAGCTATCATATCATACCGTAGTCGAACCGGGATCCACACACAAAACGGCGCGTTCAGGTATCTCTACGAAACAAAGAAGACGTCACCCGGCTGTTACTAAACTTCATTCCTCAATACCTTCAACTATGAGCGCCTTCGATACCGGCAATTTTGAATCCGTCCCGTGGACCCAGAAATATGCCCCCACTTGTGCAGAAGAAGTTCTTCAAGTGGGACCCGAAGCTGCTATGCTACGAGACTGGTTGAAGAATCTGATGGTCTCTGCTGTCGATACTGGCAGGCCAGGTAAGGATAAACCGAACAAAAAGCGACCGGAAAACAGCAAAAAAGCGAAACGACGCAAGGCATCCGACAAGTTGGACGGCTTTATCGTCTCAAGTGGCGATGAGGCGTCCGAGATGGATGAGCTCCCTGAATCTGATGAAGATGAACTTGCCGGCGATGTGACAGTCCCATTCATGAGGACCGTTGTCCGAGCTGGAGATTTGGGGGCTAGGTCAAAAGGCGGAAACGACAAAGGTCGCATGGTGAATGCAGTGTTGATTAGCGGACCGTCTGGCTGTGGTAAAACAGCTTCTGTGTATGCCGTGGCAAAAGAACTTGATTTTGAAGTATTTGAAATTAACTCCGGAACTCGTCGGAGTGCAAGAGATATCCTTGAGCGTGTTGGAGACATGACTCAGAATCACCTCGTCAATAATCTCGACAGCAGCAAGGAGGGGATTGAAGATGACTCCAGTCAAGATATCCAGCCTCAGGAGCTTGGTCCCATTGATGCGAAACAGACCACAATGAATAGCTTTTTCAAGGCGACTCCGAGGGATACTTCCAACAGACAAACGCAGAAGAAAGATAAGCAGAAAAAGGACCAGAAACCGGACAAAACTGTTTCCTCGACGGTTTCTCGTCCCCAAAAACAGTCACTGATATTGTTGGAAGAAGCGGACATTCTGTTTGAAGAAGACAAACAGTTCTGGACCGGAGTCATGACTTTAATCAGCCAGTCCAAGCGCCCTATCATTATAACATGCAACAATGAGAACCTCATACCACTTCAGGATCTCTCTCTACATGCCATCCTACGATATCGACCTCCTCCTCATGATCTTGCTGTAGATTACTTGCTCCTCCTTGCCGCGAATGAAGGCCACATGCTGAAACGAGAGGCTGTCAGTGACCTCTATTCTGCCTCAAATCAGGATCTCCGGAGATCAATAATGGAGCTCAGCTTCTGGTGTCAGATGGCTGTGGGCAGCGAAAAATCGGGGCTTGATTGGATTATTGATAGATGGCCTCCAGGTTCGGACCTAGACGTGCATGGTGATCGGCTGAGGGTGATAAGTCTGAATACGTATGAACCCTTTATGGGATGGTTCAACCGTGACATGCTTATGAGCAAGAATGTCCTTGCCCGAGAAACGGAGCTACTGCTTGAAGGGTTGAATTGGTGGCAGCTTGACTTTCAAGACATGCCACACGTTGAAGGATCAAAGTTTCTGGTGTCAGACAACAATCACGTACCTCCTGGTGGACAGGACGCAATGTCAGCCCCTTTCGATTTGGTGCAGAAAGCAGCAGAGCTCGCGGATAGTCAAAGTGTTCTCGATGTTTTCTCTCGCCGCTGGTCACTGAAACAGGAAGAGGTAAGTTGGAAATGTGTATGTTCCGCCTGGTTCATGCTAACTGCGATAGGATGAACTCGACACGTCCGTGCCTGATTTGCCGGAAAAACAAAGATCAAACTATGTGGAAGGCTACCCCTTGATACATGCAGACTGCAAGCCAGACTACACCGGGCTGTCCGCTAGTATCGGGTCAACTGTTGGCGTGTTGATCAGCCATCTCATCTGCGGTGATCATCAAGACAGCGAACGCCTCGCAGTGGAACGCGTGCTGGAAAAGGCTGCCAATTCAAAGATTACCCGTTTCTCTGGGCGAGACTTCATCACAGCATTTGAACCTATTATGCGTGCGGATTATGTATTTCCTCCGCCCACTGGTCGCACCGCACCTTCTTTCGAGAATGGGACCGCGGTGATAGCTGAAGATCTTGCACCATATATTCGAGCGATCATGGCATTCGACCTTCGCCTGGAGCAGTATCGACTTGAACTGAGTGGTTTAATGTCGCAAGGCTCGAGCGGGAAGAGGAAAGCCCGAACAACAAGAGCAAGTCGGGCTGCTCTCGAAGGCGGTGATAAGGCGACTACGCGGAGAGAAAGATGGTTCCCCCGTGACGCAAACCCGTCTCGTATCCTCGCAACCGGGTCCAAGGAGTGGCAGAATGTGCTTGTCCAATATGGACATTTCAATGTCCCATCCATAAGACAAGAACGGAGAGGATCAAGCCATAGTGTGTCTGACAGCTCTGGCGATGGAGGATTTTAAGCTTTATATCGGGAGTGTTGCATGTTTGGGCTGCGAATTTAGCAGATGGCATCTAGAGGGCAATGTTTCTGTTATGTTTACTATGAGCTAGCTAAATTGTGGTGCATGTTTCACTAGAGCAAAATAAAAGTACTAAAAATCAACCATTGATTGTCGATAATGTACAAAAGATTAAAAAGAATAAACCCATAAAAAGGCATCAAAAACTGACCTTACACCTTAAGCTTCAAGCTGCAATAGGCCCTGGAGAGGTAGTACGCTGCTGCGCGTGTTATGGATCTTCCAAGGTTGGTTGCTATCTCGTCTTAGCGCCCCATGCACCGGCGCTACTGATAGTGTCCCACTCCATCCTCTGCGCACCACCTAGTTATCTCTCTCATCCCTGAAGAACAACCATGACCTCTAGCATTTGTACATGAGACAGGTGTGTGCAGTTTTAAATATTACCTATTCGATTTCACTAGTCGTGTGACTGGCCAAGCTGTTTGAAGCTGACCTGGTTTGGTACAGGGTCGATTGCGCGTCTGGGCTGATAAGTCGCGAGCTTAACAGACGCCTCCACCCGGTGACGCAGTTGCTTGATTGCCAACCCTCGAACACCGCCCTCAATGTCTTTGTTTGGTACATCGCCCGAAGAGGCCACCGAGGCCACCTCGAACCGCTTGTCCAAATCATCCCTCTTCGCCGACGAACCTATTTCCGGCGCGAGATCGTCAGGCTCGGCCCTGTTTGCGGATGATGCCGCTGGCGGCGACTCTCCGTGGGACATGCCAACTCCCAAAAGGGCGGCGCGACACGAACTCGTGAAGACAGTCCTCCCTGCTACGGATGTGCCTGAGAGCTATATAGATGCATACGATTCGGTCTTGGCTTCGGGTGATAAAGCCGGCGCAGGTGTCGGCTTGACTGCTGTTAGGGAGATACTCTCTAGCAGCGGCCTGGATCCAAGAGATCAGGCGAAAATCCTGAACCTCGTTGTCCCTGGCGACCAGGAGGATGTGGATGGAATCGGGCGCAATGAGTTTAATGTGCTATTGGCGCTGGTGGGCTTGGCTCAGGAAGGCGAAGATGTGACATTTGATACCGTTGATGAGAGACGGAAAAGTACGTTGGTCCTTTTCTAATCCAGAGGCTTCTGCTAAGATTTCACAGAGCTTCCACAGCCTAGGATTCCTTACTTGGACCAGTTGAGGAACGAAGATAAACGCCCTAGCTCCTCTCAAGAAGCCTCGGCAAGCCCGCCGCCTAAGTCCCAGCCCGAAAATACTTCCACAGAGTCTCGAACCCTGCGACAGGATTCCTTTGGGGTTTCTGAGTCTGATCCATGGGGTAGTCCTGACTTGCACCGCGGGCATAACCATGCCTCCGCTGGTGCCAATGAACCGGCACTGAACGGCTACGGAAGCGTTCGATCCGCCACCAATGGCTGGGCTAATGTGGCCGCTGGATATAACAATCAGACAGAGTCCCAGAATGGAGCACGCTCCAATGGGCAGCCTGCTGGAGGGCCTCCCAGTAGCTCCGGGTCAGGGTGGGACGGGTACAATGGTGGCTCAGGTGCAAGTTTTGGCAATGTCGGGCAACCGGGATTGGGGGGATTTGGACAATCTGGAGATGGACAGGATGGCCCTTCTCAAAGGCGGTCTCTTGGCGGCGGCCGAGTGACGGGATCAGGAGTGGAGGAAGTCATTACGATCAACTTACTTCCGGAGAAGGAGGGTATGTTCATGTTCCAGCATCGCAACTACGAGGTGAAGTCTGCGCGTAGAGGTAGCTCCGTCATCCGAAGATATAGCGATTTCGTGTGGCTGCTGGATTGTCTTCACAAACGATACCCATTTCGCCAGCTTCCACTCCTTCCTCCCAAGAGAGTTGCAGGTACGTTGAAGGCTCAGTGAAGGATGGCCTAAAATTCTGCTCACCTCTTTTTTTTTACTCTTTAAGTCAATGGAACTCACCTTTCAGCCGATTCAAACTCCTTTCTCGAGAAACGTCGCCGAGGACTCGTCCGGTTTGCAAACGCCCTGGTCCGTCACCCGGTGCTCAGCCAAGAACAGCTTGTGGTTATGTTTCTTACTGTCCCAACCGTAAGTCCTGAAAAGTCGTGCGAAGTTTAGGTTGACAGGAGGCACTGACTGTTTGCAGGAGCTCTCGGTATGGCGCAAGCAGGCCACAATATCCGTCCAGGAAGAGTTCACAGGCAGAGTCCTCCCTCCGGACCTCGAAGACTCCTTACCTCCAAACCTCAACGAGCTATTTGATACTGTCCGCGCGGGTGTCAAGCGCTCCGCTGACATCTATATTAACCTCTGCACATTGCTCGAGCGACTGGCAAAGCGCAAGGAGGGGCTCGCGGCCGACAAATTGCGGTTTTCTTTGGCTTTGAAATCTCTGACAGAAGCCACCAGATATGCTTATGCTGTCGACACGAATGATATTCCTTTGCTTAACGAAGGCATCAACGCGACGGCAAGACATCTTGCTACCAGCCAGACCCTTCTCGAGGATGAGGCCAAGGCATGGACCGAGGGAGTGCTAGAGGATCTGAAGCGCCAGAGGGATTGTCTTGTCAGCATGCGCGAGTTATTCGACAGGAGAGATCGATATGCTAAAGACAACATCCCTCAATTGGAACGGCGCATTGAAAACAATGAGAAGAAGCTCCAGGATTTGAGAGCTCGACCTCAGGGGACGGTGAAGCCCGGAGAGATTGAGAAGCTTGAAGAAGCTATTTTCAAGGTACAGATCCCTCTACATCTACTTGAATAACCGGAATTAGTTCCCCGCCGAAGTCAATTTGCTGACGCAGCTACTGTGATACAGGACAAGGAGTCCATCGTGCAGCAGCATGCACGGGGAGTTTTCATCAAGGAGTGCATCCGGGACGAAATTACGTATTTCCAACAGAGCCAGTACCACATTAGCCGGCTGCATCAAGACTGGAGCCAGGAGCTGGTCAAGTATGCCGAGCTGCAAGCGGACAATTGGAGAAGGCTCAGTGATGAGGTAGAAGGGATGCCCACTGGGGACTAAAACCCGGTGATTGAAGCTGCTCGACATAGGTGTCGGTTGCGGAGAACCACATCTTCGCTGCTCTGCTATACTATCGGTTTCTGGTCTGCTGTGAAATGTTTTTGATTGATCTACGTCTGCTTATTATCGGAAAGATGCAAGTTGGATCCAGTCCTGTCACACGACCATCGCTTGACATGTTTTTTACGGCGCCTTTTCCGTTCCATACGGTTGACTTTTTTTTTCTTCTGGGATGTTACTGCTCTGTCAAGATCTGTCATTCGCTGTGCAAGGCAATGAAAGCCCATGACTTGATACCTCGTGCATGTTGTTGTTACCTAGACAATACCAGAATGAACCACAACCTTGGTATCTGGACCGAGTGCATCTCCAAGTATTAATTCTCTCTCTCTCTTTTCTTTTTTTAACTGGCCAGGTCGAGAAGACACCCCCGAGAAAAGTGGAAGACGCATATCCACGTGCACAAATCAAATCAACGGGTCAGATTGGAACACAATCGGTGAGACCTGACAGGGCGCTAGGCCGCTAGCAGCCTCACATTATTCCCGACTCGGAACTACCTTAGGTCCTAAAACTCCGGCAGCAGGGGACTGGGAGTTCCAGGAAAGAGAGTTCTAGGCCCGGTAGAAAGACGCCAGAAAGTTCCAATGGATCAGGTGATTGATTAGTTGGTTACCTAGGTAGTTAGTCAGTTAGTTAGTAGGTATTTTTTTTCCCCTACGGTCTCGAAGCGAATCGAATCTGGGGTAAAATTAGCTAGGTCTGGCGGGAGTTGGTTTCAATTGCCGCCGAGGTGATTTATGCTTAGCTGTGACCAGTGCGTCAGGGTGCAGCAGCCCGTGACCTAGAGGCTAGGTACTGTACTATACGGAGTACGGAGTACTTGTACCGTACTATTCCAGCAGAGTAATAATTGATCACGGCGCAAGGATTCCTCTCTATACCGTGTATGTACACTTCTGTACATATTAAGAAAAGAAAAGAAAGGAATAGAATAGAATAGAAGAAAAAAAAGTCAATGGTCAATGCTATCTATCAAATACAGTAACCATGTAAGTAAATGCGTGGCGGGAATTGCGGGATGCGGGGAAAATCCGTCCCTGACTTACGGAGTAAAAGACTCACGAACGACCTCGCATTGATCCCTTCAAGGCCCTACCTACCTACCCAGTTCGCTTAGTTTGACCGCTTAGTCTGGTTAACAATCAATCAGAATTGTTTTTTTCGAGATTTGTGGGGGTGTTTTTGCCGCTGTAGCCGCGATTAGCAATTTTTCTACTTTTCGGTAGAAAGTCGTTTTGGTGTGTCCGCCAGTTGATCCATGGCATTGTTTACGGAGTATAACAGAGCAGTTATGGGTTATGTGTGCAGTAGCTCCCTGGCAATTCTGTCCAGCAGTGGTGGTGGCCACCAATGCCCCGAGTCTCGTGACCTGTATATTATACAGCATGCTATCTCGCATGTCGCGTGCAGCCTACATACACGTCGGAGGCGGCGAATGCCCAGACGCAGGAAAGAAAGCATGGCTGCCATGCTATGCCAAGCGCATGCAGGCGTCATACAGTACATCCCACCGACAGTACGCGCTTGGCCGTGGCTGCACCGCGAACAATACGCATCCAACGTGCTGGGCAAGGATTGGGACAATATCATCCGCAGCCTGGCTCGGGACGTCTCTTCATTTTCCCCAGCATACTGATCGTTGAGCATGTCAGTGATGTCTGTGGCTTGCCTCACTAGACACAATGCGGCTAGCTCCTTCCGGTCGGCGTCGGCCACTCGGCGGTCCGCACGCAACACGGTAAAGTTGCTTCGGCCTTCAGCCTTGTGTCCAAGACCCAAGAAACTTTATGAAACGCCCCATCTGTGGGGACAAACAATTCGATTAAGACAACTCCATCTCCGCCCTTGCCTGGTGACTCGTCATGTCCAAGACCCCGGGTGTCCTGTAGGATTCCGGAGTGGGGAGTCTGGACTCGGCACGGAGGGCGGGCTACCTACGGAGTACGGTAATCGGAATACCGGTTTCGTGACGGCTGACCGCTCCATGCAGCATGCGGGCGTGATCTGCAGCCCGGAAGATGCCTGGAGACTACATGCGGAAGCAGCAGTTCGGAGCCTCCATTCGTTCATATTCTACTCCGGAGTAATGTTCAACACGCGCGGAGTAGGCACTTTTGCTCTTTCTTTGATTACGATTTCTTGGCTGGATCTTTTGCCACGCCACGCCTGCCCTCGCTGACTGGGCAATAATAAACTAACTCGGCCAGTCCCAGCAAGTCGATGATTGCGCGCCCGCCTCCGCCAAGACCGTCAAACCTTCCCATCTGCAGCCGTTCGTCATTGTCCCCGGCGGAGATTATTTCTTTTCCGATCGTACTGAGTCCACCAGCCCAACGCCGACCTGTCGACCATCTCCAACCGTTCCCACTCCTGGCAATCCTTTCCCCGCTGCCGTTTGATCCGCTTCCAGCTTCACTTGGCCCGGTCCAGAAATTCTTACGGGCGATCAGACGCGCTCAACCCAAATCCTACGTCGTTGGCCGCCTGCTCTCCGCCGGAAGCAAATCAGGGCAAATCGGTGGGCTTTATATATTCCCCGACCCCCCTTCGTCCCTGCCATTCTTATCATTTCCCTTCCAGAGCTTATCTGACCGTTATCCGCTCGGGCAGATTGGCCATTCGGGTCGTCGACTCGCCCGGCCAGCGCAGATCCTTCCTCCTCTCCCCTCTTCCACCACCCTCATCGTTGGGGATCCGTTCGTTTCCATCTATTTCAACTCTCGTCAACGAGGAAAGAATCCTCGAATACCAGCTCCGTACACGTCTGTGTTCCGTAGCGCTGGATAGACGATAGATATGCCGCAGTGCGTTTGGGGAGTTGGGAGGCAGAGCCGGAACCTGGTCCTTGGCACGATCAAGCCCGACAAGATAGTGTTCAAGTGAAGGATCAGCCAAATTCACAACAGAAAGAAGACAAGCAGGTAGTGGTTGAAGGTGCGACGCATCTGTCTGGCAAGCCGTCATGGCCTGGGACCAGCTCGCCATTGACAAGCCCCATGTGGCGTACATGATCCTGGGAGGCTTCACCTCCCTTTTCATGTTATGTTCTCTTTTCGTCAAGGAGAAGCTGTACATCGGCGAGGCCTCGGTTGCAACCCTCTGCGGTATTATCTTTGGTCCCTATGCCGCCAACCTCTTCAATCCAGACTCATGGGGTAACGTCGACAAGATCACGCTCGAATGTTCCCGTATTGTCTTGGTGGTGCAATGTTTCGCCGTCGGAGTCGAATTGCCCAAGGCGTATATGGAGAGACACTGGAAATCGGTGACCCTGCTCCTAGTCCCCGTCATGACCTGGGGTTGGTTGGTGACCAGCCTCTTCATCTGGTGGATGATCCCGCCGCTCAGTTGGCTCGAGAGTCTGGTATGCGCAGCATGTGTGACGGCCACCGATCCCGTCCTGGCCTCCTCGGTCGTCGGCAAGGGTAAATTTGCCAAACGAGTCCCCAAGCACTTGAGGGATCTTCTGTCCGCTGAATCGGGCTGCAACGATGGCATGGCCTTCCCCTTCATCTACCTATCCCTGTACATTCTGCGCTACCGCCCCGACTCCAACCAGGTCGCCTTTCACTGGTTCTGTAACACAATTCTCTATGAATGCATTTTTGGTGCTATCTACGGCTTTATTCTGGGCTACATCGCGCGTCACGCGATCAAGTTCGCCGAGAGGAAAAACTTGATTGATCGCGAAAGCTTCCTGGTGTTTTATTTCGTGCTGGCCCTCTTCTGCGCTGGGTCAGGCAGTCTCCTGGGGATGGATGATCTCCTGATCGGATTCTCCGCCGGCGTGGGCTTCAGCAATGACGGATGGTTTACCGCCAAAACCGAAGAGTCGCATGTGTCCAACGTGATTGATCTGCTCCTCAACTTGGCCTACTTTGTCTATTTCGGTTCGATCGTACCTTGGAGCTCATACCATGCTCCCGAGATCGGCCTCCACCCGTGGAGGTTGGTTGTCATTTCCATTCTCGTCATCTTTTTCCGTCGCATACCGATCATGATGATCTTGAAGCCAATCATACCGGATATCAAGACGTGGCGAGAGGCGCTCTTTGCTGGGCACTTTGGCCCTATTGGGGTCGGTGCAATATTCGCAGCGATCCTGGCCAGAGCGGAGTTGGAAAACTGGTCCACAGAGCCTGTGGCTAATTCGGAGCTTCCTCAGCCCGGTCAACCCAACTACTATATCGTGCAACTGATATGGCCCGTCGTGACCTTTATGGTCATCTCGTCCATCATTGTTCACGGCTCTTCCATTGCCGTCTTCACCCTTGGAAAACGCATCAACACGCTGACAATCACTCTGTCATATACCACCGCCAACGAGGAGGGACCGTCTTGGATGAACCGCCTGCCCCGTCTCCAGTCCTTGTCAAAGAGCTCCTTGTCACTCCGGAAAGCGGATTCATCGATGTCGGAAGGCGAACAGCCTGAGTTTCCTCCCGGTACATTGCCGCCTCTTGGCATCCCGGGCAACTTCCTTCGCCGTGTCAGAGAAGAAGATGAGCAATCTGGAAAGAGAACGCCGAGCTTGCGACCGAGACGACGACGTCGCAAGCGTGTTGAACGCGCCGGCGGTCCCATCAGCCAATCAGCCATTACCCCTCAGAGACGTCCGGAATCCATGCCCCCTCCTGAAAAAGGAGGCGAGGTCGAACCGAGCAGTTCGGAAGCAGAAAAGGAGCGCGAAGAAAGGGACAAAATCGACCGAGAGAGCTCGCCCCCAGGCGCAGAACGTGAGAAATTTGGAAGGGAGCCTGAGCTTGAAGTCTACCAAGAAGGTGACAAGGTCATCATTGAAGATGAGGAAGGAAATGTCCTGAAGACGGATGACGTCTGTCACGAGTCGCCAGAGGAGCAACGGCATCAGCTACTGGAGCAACATAAGAGGCTACAGAGAGACGAGTCGGGTGAGTTTGCGAAGTCGAAGAGTCAACCTCACGGGAAGACGGAAGGTGAAAAAGTACAAAAGGTTGTTGGAGAAAAGACGGGCTATCGGAAGATGAAACAGCGTCTTGGAGAATGGGCTGGCTTTGGAAAGGAGAAGCAACCACCACCACCACCACCACCACCACCACCACCAGAGGCAGGTCCATCGGAAACCCGACGGAAGAAACCCCCTCGTCAGTCGGCCCACGCGTACCAGTTTGGCAACACCATCATTGTCGAGGACGAAGATGGCGAGGTCATCAAGAAATATACCATCCCCACTGATGATGAGAAGGATACGGAAGTGACTCCAGCGTCAGCTGCAGAGTCCCAGGTACGGCGAGGCTGGTCACGGATGGGCACGTGGGTCGGAATGGGCGAGAAAGAAGGAGAATCGTCGAAGCATGGCCAGAAGAAGAAGAAGTCAGAGGACGAAGAGGACGACGGTCTGCGGTTCATCCTAAAGCACGATCCTGCTGTCGAAGAGAGAGGTGTTGGTTATCGGGGCAGGAGGATGAGCAAGCAGGACTTCATCAAGGAAATCAAAAAGCTGGACGCCAAGGCTCGCCACAACATTGTTGAGGAAACGGATGTGCCAGCCCAGGTCAAGAAAGTTGCTCATGAGGAAGCACGGTTGCAAGAAAAGGAGGAGCAGGAGCAAAGACGCGAGTCTGAGGATTTTGAGGGAGAAGATGATTCGGCGGACGAAAGTTCTGTTACGGATGAGTCCGATCGCGACGTTCCCACGCACGATGCCAAATATTCCAGGGGCTCGGCAGCGCAGGAACGTCGGCGGCGTCTTGGCGCAACGACCGCTGGCGACTCGGACGACGATGGCACGGAGCGGATTCCGCCTGCTCGTCGGTCGCGTCCTGCTGGTCGATCCGATGATTTGGATACCGGCGAGACGCCAGCGGAACGGAAGCGACGTCTGGCCGCGCTGGGACAGATTGAGGTTCCTAGCGACGAGGACGACGACGAAGAGGCAGAAAAGGCAGGGCTTCCTCGGCGTCCGAAACGTGCATTGGTGCGGGAGCCTGACAGCGAAGATGACGGCGAGCCGCGGGCTGTCAAGGGCACGATCCAGTTTGCAGACGGCACGCGACCTGCAAAACGCAAGGGTGGTGCGGGCCAAGTCGTGACCTCCGCGGCGGGGGCCAACGACAGCGGTAACAGTAACAATAACAATAACGGCAACGGAAGTGGATCCTCCAGGAACAACGGACATGGAACTCGTCAGAGGGTTTCATGGGGAGGAGAGAGAGGAAGAGATCTGTAAATTGGTCTGTATTCATATACAGCTTTACTTTCTCTTCGCTTTCCACATCCAGAGCAGAGATCAGAGATTTTGAAGGGAACATGGGAATGATGAACGATGATGAACGATGATGAACGATGAACGAACGAATGACGAGAGATTGTACTCATTGTATTTATTTATTTATTCACTTTGCTTGCTATTATCATGATTACCCCGTTGTTTGCTTTTTTTTTTCGGGGGACTTACCTAGCTAAGTCTCCGCTTTGTGCGCATGATGTTCGAGATACCTACCTCGTTGCGCTGATTCGACAGTACAGTACATACATCAGTGTGATTTTTGCTTTTTGTATGTATGTATGTATGTGTGTATATATGTACTGTTGCTACCATCAATGAATGAATCAATCGATCAGACAGATGTGTAAAAATAAAATAAATGAAATGAGCAGTAACTATTATATGTACTTACTTACCGTGACCTTTTCTTTTTTTTGATCTACAATAATAGCAATGTAAGATAATGAACCACATCAGATCAGACTTGACTGAACTCGACTGAACTGAATGAATTGAATTTTCAATTTAATTTCCTTGAAGTGGATCAAATCAAATCAATTCAATTCAATTTCCTACAGCACCATTCATGAATTCAGTCAGAATTTTTTAAAAGAAAAGTAGACTGAAGCAGTTCAATTCAATTCAATTCAATTCCCATAGACCATAAGAAAAAGGAAGAAAAAAAAAAGGAGCTCCTCTCCTGTTGATTCATTACCAGGGAAGAAGAAAGGAAAAGGAAAAGGAAAAGTTGGGGTTGTTGGGGGGGAAAAAATAGATAGACAGATGAAATGAAGAATGAAGAATGAATGGTGAATGGTGTCAATCGGAACGGAACAGGTACATACATGGATATCGAATCGAATAATCAAATAATCGAATCGAGACGAGACGAGATTTGACGCCACTTACAACCGAGGAGATGAGGAGATGGATAGGTTGATAAGAAAGAACATGGGGGAGTTAAAAAGAAAATAAAAAGAACCGCAATTTTTGATTGATGTCGCCTCTCTTTTGTTTTTATTTCCCCTGTGTGTTTGTGCGTGCACATCCCATGTTGCAAGAAAAAGTCAAAAAAAGAAGAGTCAAATCAATCATTCATGAAACCCCATATCAAACAAAGAAAAGAAAGCCATATGTATCATGACCCCGCGACGTTAAAAAAGACAAGAAAGTAAATAAGGAAAGTCGACTGGCCAGGCAGACAGCCCTCTGGACAACTGTCATAGCACTCCACCTGGTAGTTGTATCTGGCTCTGCGGGGGTTTGTTTTCGAATCCCGCACTGTTGGGAGCGGATCCACCCGTTCCGCCCGGGTATGCTGCTGGGTTGGAACCGTCGATGGGTTGCGCGTGCTTGCGAAGCATAAACATGGGTTTCTTCCCCTCCTTGTCAAGCTGCTTGAATAGAATCAATGGCTTTTCGTCCAACCCCAGGCAGCGTTCTTGGTCGCCATAGACGATGTACAGAGCATACTGTCGCCAGTCCGCATTGATGTTGTATTTCTTCAACGCAGCGGGAAGGACTTTATGACATGGGTCATCCATGGAGACCCGGAACGATTTGAAGATCTCAACACTAGGCGCATTCGACTGCTCACTGCCTCCTCTCGTCTCGGGTCGAGAAGTCCCACTTGGGGGATCTGTTCGAGCCGAGGTCGAATTCGATTGTGGGGGATCGTCGCCATGATCGTGATTGGAACGGCCAGTGGAATTGCTAGACTTCCCTTCTCGAGTGTATGAGCGTGATGCGAGTGTTTGCTGTGAGAAGTTCCCGGGGGATGTGGGCGACGGCATGCCGGGTGACAGCTGGCCTCCCCCATTCGCCGATGCAGTGAGATGAGAAGAGGCTGCCGCCGAGGGATCCAGATTGGCACCATCGTTGTAGGCTCGTCCGTCATGCGTGGATTGAGGGAGATGGGTCGGGGAATTATTGTTCTTCGGAGTCGTGCCTCCGTTGTATACTCGTCGCGAGTGGGACCTTGCCAGACCTCCGGTCTGATTCGTGGCAGGGGACGTGACAGCATCATGATCGCCCGTGGGTTGGTATGGAAGCGGTTGGGAGCGGTCCTTGGCCATCTTAAACACCGGCAGCAATTCTTCCCGCAATCGCCGATAATCCTCGGTGACTTTGCGCAGCTCCGCCTCGACAGCCATCAGTCGTTCATCTCGAGCGCGTATTGATTGCACAATGCGAGCAATGTCCTCATGGGTGGCAGTCTCGTGGAGGCTTTGATCCGCAGCTGCACATCCCTCACATTAGCATGATTCACGGCGGGCGGGGGAAGGCACA